>NC_066529.1:17103677-17188977 GCF_024679095.1 Eriocheir sinensis
AGAGGGGAAGATTAAGGAGAGAAGTTGGTGATTAAATTTTGTAGAGGCAGTTATGGGGAGATATATAGAAGTGTTAAAGTAGAGAGACAGGGGAAGGGGATACATAAGGGAAAGGGAAGGTAGAAGTGTCGTAGAAGGGAAGTTTTAGGGGAAAGGGAAGCTGGGGGGACTGTAGGAAAAGGTAGAGAAGGTGGGAAGGTTACAAAGGGTAGAATGTGGAAAAGAAATAGGGATTACCACAAGCATCATCACATCTACCACTTACATTAATGGTTTTGGGAGTGTAATAGAAGTAGGAGGAGCAGCAATAGTAGTAGTAGTAGTAGTAGTAGTAGTAGTAGTAGTAGTAGTAATGGTGGGGAGGGGATGGAAGTAATATTGAGGGTATAGATTTAGAGTGATGGAGAAGAAGTATGTGAGTGAGAGGCGGTGTGGGGGAGGCGGGAAGGGCGTGTGGGCCGTGTCACGTGAGCCACACATAGAATGACAGTCAAGATCTTAGTGATTTTCCCCTCTTATTTTTACTCTCTCTCTCTCTCTCTCTCTCTCTCTCTCTCTCTCTCTCTCTCTCTCTCTCTCTCTCTCTCTCTCTCTCTCTCACGTAGCCCCTTCTCATTGCCTCGTGATGGGTGGCGAAATGCAATTGTTAGAGAGAGAGAGAGAGAGAGAGAGAGAGAGAGAGAGAGAGAGAGAGAGAGAGAGAGAGACTTATATACCTCTTAGTTGTTCAATTGTTTCACCTTAATTTTCTTCCTGTCTTTATTGTCAATCATAATTTAGCTGTCGACGTGGAAGTATATATTATGTCAACCTACCCCCCCATACCCCCGGCCTATTACTCTCTCTCTCTCTCTCTCTCTCTCTCTCTCTCTCTCTCTCTCTCTCTCTCTCTCTCTCTCTCTCTCTCTCTCTCTCTCTCTCTCTCTCTCTCTCTCTCTCTCTCTCTCGCAGCATCAATCTTACAACAATTTCACTTTAGCCTCAACATTGAAAAAATATTAAGTTAGGTCTTCGCTCCCTCCTCGACGTAGCACGGAGGGCCGCCAGATGAAGAGACGGGGGGGTGAATTCTGGAGTAGGGAGAGGAAGGGAGATGAAGAGACGGGGGATGCTAGATGGAAAAGGGGAGAGAGGAGATGCTAAACGGAGAGAAAGGGTGGATGATGTAGAGGTGTAGAGAGAGGATGCTAATGGGAGAAGAAGGGAGGATGCTGTTGGGAAATGGAGAAAGGGAGAGGAAGGAGAAGGAGAGAGATGGAGAGAGATGCTGAAGAAAGAGGGAGAAAGGAGGAAGCTGAGGAAGGGAAGGGGAGAGAGAGGCATACTGAAGGGAAAGTGAGAGAGAAGGATGCTGTATGGTGAGGAAGGGAGATGAAAAGGGATGATAAAGGAACGGAGATGGGGGAGGGAAGGATAGAGGGGGCGAGAAATGATGACAGTGAGAAGGAGGAGGAGGAGGAGATGATGATGATAAGGCGTGAGTTAAGGAAAATATTTTATCTGATAGACAATACGTGAGAGAGAGAGAGAGAGAGAGAGAGAGAGAGAGAGAGAGAGAGAGAGAGAGAGAGAGAGAGAGAGAGAGAGAGAGAGCAGCATCATTGACTTCCCCAATCCTCCCCCCCATCCCCCGTCCCTTAGGTATGCTTGGGAACCGGGTCAGATTCTCCTAGTGATCCTTGGAAGCCTTGGATTGGCACATGAGGGCTCTGATGGGACGCCTCGGTGTGTGTCTCCTGCAGGTGGTGGTGATGGTGGCGATGGTGGTGGTGGTGCATGGCTGGCTGGTTGAGGTACATTTACCGAACACACCCTCCCTGCCACCCTCCTTGCCATCTCCCTCCCTCCTCGTTCCTCTGCTCTTCCTCCTCCTCCTCCTCCTCCTCCTCCTCCTCCTCCTGAAACCTGCTTGTTCGTCTTTTCCTACTTGTGTTGCCTTGGGTTATAAGATTTCCACCTTTGTTTTTGTTCTCATTTTTTCCCTTTTCCTTGAACTTTTATTTTTATGTTCTCATTCTGCTCTTCCTCCTCCTCCTCCTCCTCTTCCGCATCTTTTTTTCTCCTCCTTTCTTTATTTTTTCATCACAATTTACATTACATTATTCATCTTTTATTATTATTCACTACAACTACTACTACTACTACTACTACTACTATTACTACTACTAATTGTTTTCTCAGTTTGTGTCGTTCTCTTATGTTATGGATTATGGTTGTTAATTTTGTTATTATTATTATTATTATTATTATTATTATTATTATTATTATTATTATTATTATTATTATTATTATTATTATTATTGTTATTATTATTCATTATTATCATTATTGTTGTTATTATTGCAGCGTGGTGCGTTTTGTAATTATATTTGCTTGACACCGGAATGCGTTGCGGTGAGTGACTGCCCTCCCCCACCCCCCCACCAAAAAAAAAAAAAAAAAAAAAAGAGGGGACATTAATTACACCGAAAAATAATGACTGTAACGCGACAAGGCCTGACACACACACACACACACACACACACACACACACACACACACACACACACACACACACACACACACACACACACACACACACACACACACACACACACAGGCTAGGGGAGGGGGGTAGGTTGGGGGGTGGAGGCGCCTCATCCGTATTACCCTCACCCCCCCCCCCCCCCACGTGTTTTAATGTTTTAATTCCATTTCAAACAGCGTGTTTAACATTTGGCCGCCGCTGCCTCACATGAAAAGCGGCCATTAATGTGGTGGCCAGAAATTATGCCGCGTCCATGTATTTATTTCACTCTGACACCACTTCGTCACTATACCCCCCCCCCCCCCCTCCTCTCTCTCTCTCTCTCTCTTTTCTAACGCTATTTTTTTTTTTTTTTACTTTTTATTCCCTTCTGTTTCCTTTCCTTCGTTTTTCTTCCCTTCTTTGCCTTCCTTCCTCTTCCTCTACAATGCCTTCCCTTTCCTTATCATGCTTTCCCTTTCCTATATTTCCCTTTCGTTCCCTGTCATATATTTTCCTTCCTTATTTCTTACCGTTTTTCTTTCCTTTTTCTCCCTTCCATCCTTATCCCCTCCTTTGCACTTCCTCTCTCCTTCATCTTTTCCTTCCCTTATTTTCATTTTTCCTTCCCCCTCTCCCCCTCCACTACCACCATGACAACTATCACCACCACTATCTTGCACTCCCCTATTCACCACCACCACTATCACCATGACCATGATCATGACACAGTTACAGTTGTTAGTTTATCGGGTCTCCTCTTCTTCCTCCTCTTTCTCATCCATTTCCCCCTCATCCTTTTCCTCCTCATCCTCATCTTTCTGCGGCGCCTTGATCGAATACACCAATTAATCATTCCTCCTCCTCCTCCTCCAGAGAGAGAGAGAGAGAGAGAGAGAGAGAGAGAGAGAGTACAGCGACGCGCTACGAAAATGATACCATCATGGAGAACGCAACCTTACGAAGAAAGACTCAAGCGACTCAACCTCTTCCCGTTGGAAAAGAGACGACTGCGGGGAGACCTGATACAAGTCTTCAAGTACCTGAACAAGTTCAGCAATGTTGATCACTCCAAACTCTTCACCCTACAAACTAACCCGCGAACAAGAAACAACGGTAAAACAATTCAAGCCAAGTGATGCTTTACGGATATCGGCAGGAGTTATTTTTCGAATAGAGTCGTCCGCCACTGGAACAGCCTTCCTGCAGGAGTGGTTAGTGTGGAAACAATCAACTCCTTTAAAAATTGCATTGACCGTCACTTTGCTGCGTCGGGAGTTAACTAAACGTACCCACGAGTACGTACAGAAGTGCTTCAATCCTTCCCGCAAGTCACTCCTGTAGCTGACGAATTGATTAAATCACTGAAAGCAGGCAGCCTCGCAATGAGCCAATAGGCTTTCTGCTGCCTGTTCGTCCATGTTTCCATGTTTCCTCCGCTCCTTTCCTTCTTCCTCCTCCTCCGCTTCCTCCTCCTCCTCCACCACCACTTAACTCCTTCCCACCACTCATAATCACTTCCTATCATTTTTTTTCTCTCCTCCCCTCCCCTCCCCCACTTCCACCCCCCCATTTCCCCCCTCTGCTTCCCTCTTCTACCTCCCCCCTCACCCACATTAATATCGAAGACACTTAATGGATGTAATAACGCTTTCTAACCTTACATTATAGTCATTAGGGGAAGTGCAGATGGGGAGAGAGTTGAGAAAAGCGGAGATGTTTAGGGGATGTGAATTGGGGTGATAAGGAATGGGGAGGTGAGAAGGGGGAGATGGGTAAAAATGTGGAAGGGAATACACAGGGTTGGTTTGACTTAAATTAAGTGATTTAAATCGATTTAAATCAGAGTAAAAATATCACTATTTAAATCAAAATTAAATATACTGTATTTAAAATGATTTAAAAAAAATCGATTTATTTTATTTAAATCGGATTTTTTTTATTTAAATCGATTTTCTTCATTTATTTATTTGTTATTATTATTATTTTTTTTTACTAATCCTTGTTTGTTTCCGCTGATAATTTGTTTCAGTCTTATGAGGCCATTTTCTTGTATTAAACTTGGCCAATGTTAAATGAAATCATACTTTAATATACATTACCCAATATATATATATATATATATATATATATATATATATATATATATATATATATATATATATATATATATATATATATATATATATATATATATATATATATATATATATATATATATATATATATATATAACATTGGATATATATAATATATAAGAAAATGGCCTCATAAGACTGAATCAAATTATCAGCGGAAACAAACAGGATTAGTAAAAAAAAAACATTTTAATAAAGAAAATCGATTAAATAAAAAAATCCGATTTAAATAAAGTTAATCGAATTTTTTTAAAGAAAAATCGTGATTTTTTGCAACCCTGTGAATACATGAGTGAAGAGAGAGGAAGAGGGGAAAGGAAGTGAAATTTGAAGGCTTGGGAATGAGGAAAAGGAAAGAGGAGGAGAAGGGTTAAAGGTTATGAAGAGGAAGAAAGGAAGCGGAGAGAGGAAGAAAGAAAGTTTGAAGGTGAAAATGGGGATGAGTAAAAGATGTGGAGGGGAGTACAAAATGGATGAAAGAGGAAATGAAGGAAGGAAGGTGAAATTTTAAGGATAGGAAAAGAGGGAAGGATGGGGGAAAGAGGAGGAGGAAGAGAAGGCTAGAGGTTATGAAGGAGAGAGAGAGAGAGAGAGAGAGAGAGAGAGAGAGAGAGAGAGAGAGAGAGAGAGAGAGAATAAGGAATGAAGTTTGAGATATCTGAGAGGAATGAGAGTGAAGGTAAAATTAGAGGTGCCGATGATTGGAGGAATATGAGGGAGCAGGTGAAGAGGGGCGGTAAAAGACTGGATGGAGACGATAGGAGGAGGTTTATGAAGGTGGAGATGAGGCGGAGATGAGGGAAGGGAAGACATAAATAAAATATGGAGGAGGGAGGGAAGGAGACTTAAGGAAGAGGATGGGAGGGAAGAAGAAAAGGTGGAAGGAGAGAGAGAGAGAGAGAGAGAGAGAGAGAGAGAGAGAGAGAGAGAGAGAGAGAGAGAGAGAGAGAGAGAGAGAGAGAGAGAGAATGTTAAAGAAGAGCTGTACTAGATATTTCCCTCGCAGAAAAGGTCACGGGGTTTCCTTTCTGTCTGTGTGTGTGTGTGTCTGTCTGTGTGTCTGTTTGTCTGCTGGGTGGCATGACTAGGCGATTGGATGGCTGATGGTGGTGATGATATGGTGGTGGTGGTGGTGGTGGTATTAGTAGTGGTGGTGGTGGCATTATTATTTATTTTTCATTGTTATTATTATTGTTTATATGCTACTACTACTACTACTACTACTACTACTACTACTACTATTACTACTACTACTACTACTACTATTACCACTACTACTATTACTACTACTATTACTACTACTACTACTATTACTACTACTACTACTATTACTACTACTACTACTACTACTACTACTACTACTACTACTACCATCAGTGAAATCCCCACTTTTTGTTTTTTATATTTATTAGTAGAAAAATACGTCATTGCTTCATATATATTTACTTCATTATCATATTTGTGAATGTCAAGGGTGGTAATGATGTTGGGATATTTGTGTTGTTATTAGTCTTAGTATTAGCATTAGTAGTAGTTATTGTTATAGTAGTTGTAATGATGATGGTGGTTATTGTTGTGGTGATGATGATGATGATGGTGAGGGTATAGTAGCCATAACAGTGCGATAAGAGAGGTGGTGAAAGTTATTTACAGTGATGCTGGTGATATGGTGCTGACCCACATCTCGGCGATAAAGGACACCAACCTATCAGCAACTACAATTCCCAAGCGATACCACCTTGTTGACATAACCGTAATAGGCGCACATACACACGGCCATGACACAGAGACATTGTAAGCCGGGAGATGATGAGCGGGCCGTACACATTATACCGCGTTGCAGTGAGTAGGGATGATGATAAAGTGTAAAAACATAACATAAGGAGTCTGCGAGATGCCGGTAGTACTATACAAAGCAGCTTCTGTAAACTTAACCTCACATAACTGCACTAGCCATGAAGTTGTCTAACCTTTTCTTGAATGTATCTATCGTGCGGGGAAAGGCAGGGATGAGGTATACATGGGCCATATTCTTAACAATTTAGTCGCTCAAGCACACGCATTTGGTAAGGCTTTCATAGGAGTTGTGTTGGTCATTTTCATGGGGGGTAGTTTTATGATCCTGGTGGTAGTATGACAAAACTTCTATATCATGCACGTAAAAAAAAAAAGAACGCGATAACCCTTTTTTTCGGCCTTTGGAATTTGTTGAAGTGAGTGGAGAAAGCGTCTGATAATACCGATCACATGCACTTAGATCATTCCTTTTTCATCCCATCTCGCGGTGTTAAAGGTCAATGAGTCACAGGTTGTTATACAGTGAGGAAGGCAGGAAGGTGAAGAGCAGGAGAAAATAAGACAGTAGGTAGGCAGGGGAATGAGAGAATGAGAGAAGGGAGAGTCCTTATAGAGCGGGATGGAAGGAAGGGAAAGCGAGGGAAAACGAGAAGGTAGAACCAATATTAATTAACGAAAGGTATATGGAAGCCCAGAGGATCACCGTTGGGGCCGTTTTGGAGGAGGAGGAGGAGGAACGAAATGGGAGGATATCAGGTACTACGTGAGATGAAGGTGCCAGATTAAAGGGAGGTTGGGAGGGGAGGGGAGAGAGGAAGGAGGGATGGGGTAAGGGAGTGGGGATGTGAGCAAAGGTAGGTAAGCTAATGAAGGGAGGAAAGATACACTGAATAAGGATGGGAGGAAAAAAAAAAGCTGCAGTGTTAAGGTGTGGGCACGAAGGGGTAAAGAAAGGAAGAGGGAGCCGGGAGAAGGAAAGGAAAGGAAGATGTTACACTAGGAAATATGATGGGAGAAAGTAGATAGTTGTAAATGTAATATATGGAAAGAAGATACAGAGGGAGAAAACGTGAAAAGGCTGGAGAGAAAAAAAAACTTACACAAGAAAAATCAGAAGGAAAAATAAAAAGTTAGAATTAAGAAAGTTAGGAGAGACAAAGGGAGAAAATATTAGGAAGGATTGATGTGATAATGGAATAGAGCTTTTGGCAAGGATGGTGAAAAACAGGAGGAAGTGAGGCAGGTAAGTGGGTAGGCATGGAAACGGGTAGTGAATGTAGATTGGTAGGTAGGTAGTGACTTAATTAGATAGGTAGGTAGCTAAGTAGATAGTGACATAAAACAAAAGGAGTTGAGTCGTAGATACGTGGGTAGTGACGTAAGTGGATTAATAGGTAGGTTTACAGGTAAGTAGTGGCGTAAGAAGACAGATGAATGGAATAAAAGACACCTGTATATAGATAGGTTAAGTGTTGATAACTTCGATATACGTCTGTGTTATGAGACAAAGAAAGACAGACAAATATGCAAAAATACATTCAGGTATACAAAAATACAGGTTAACAAAGAAAGACCGGTGTAGTTGGGAAGGTAGGATGGTGGTGGTAACTTGAGTATGCATTTACGTTATGAGGCAAAGTTAAGGGGGCGAGGGAACACACACGCAGGCGGAGATGAGGAAGATGAGGTGAGGGGATGAGGAAGGTGAGGTACGGAAGAGATGAGGAAGGTGAGGTGAGGAAGGTAAGATGAGGAGAGCAGGTAGGTGAGGTGAAGAGATGAGGAAGGTGAGGCGAGGAGATGAGGAAGGTGAGGTAAGGAGATGAGGAAGCAGAGATGAAGAGGTGAGGGAGATGAGGACGGTGAGAAGAGAGAAAAGTGAGGTAAGGAGATGAGGAGGGTGAGGTGAAGGAGATGGGGTGAAGAGATCAGGAAGGGGAGGTGAGTTGAGGGAAATGAGGACGATGGAAGAGAGAAAAGTGAGGTAAGGAGATGAGGAAGATGAGCTGAGATGAAGGAGATGAGGTGAGATCAGGAAGGTGAGGTGAGGTAAGATGATGACAGTGAGGTGAAGGAAGGAAATGACTGCGGAAGGACACAGATTTTTTTTTTTTTTTTTTTTTACAACAAAGGAGACAGTTCAAGGGCACAAAAAAAGGAAACAATAATAATAAAAAAAGCCCGCTACTCAGAATATTGCTAAGACCGTGATTTCTTTCCTTCTTCGTCTTGTATCCCTTCATTGTATCGTAACGGGCGGGATCTCGTATCGCCGTCCTTTGTGTATATTTCCTCCTGCCTACGACTTCAACGTTTTCAAGAGGGGAGTATCAAGGCACCTACCTCTCCACCTGTCTGATTGTGACCCTCTTGCGCCTTGTCAGTCAACTATTTGCGGTAGTGGGACCAGTGGGATTTTTATTTTTTATTTTTTACTTTTCCCTTGAGCTGCCTCCTTTAATGTAAAAAAAAAAAATCGTGGCATTTCTCTTTCTATTTACCCTGTTAGAATGGTTATGTATATTTGCACTATATATACATTGTTGGGGGAGTATACATATTTTGTCATGCTTAATTTACAGATCTATTTATTCCATCTTTATTTTTGTTCACCTGTTTGTTTTCTACCTATCTTTTTTTTTTTTTTTTTTTTTTTTTTTTTTTTTTTTTTTTTTTAGGTAGGCATCTTCCCGGGGGCCTGATGGTCGGCCCTAGGCTTCTTCCAGGGGGACCTGTACATATCAAACTATCCATCCTTCCCTATCCGTGTATGAATCTATACCTACCTATTCGTCTTAATGTATACAACTTCTATACCTATCCATCTTTTTCTGTCCATCTGTCTACTTATCCATATCAAACTATCCTCTATACACCATCCCTATCTGTGTATGAATCCATCTACTCTTTTTTTTTAATAAGTATGCATTCATCTATACATTTGCCCATCTAGGTAGCTACATATCTTCCATTCCATACCAAACTATCTCCTGTTCACCCTCTGTGTATGAACCTAAATATATCTGCTCATCTTGATATATATAAACCCTTCTATATTTATCCATCTATTTGTTTTCTATTTATCTTAACTACCTACCCATATTAAACCATTTTCTATTCAATCATCCCTCCTTATTTATAACTATATCTTTGTCACTATATCTTTTTTAATATATATAGGCGCCCATCCGTATCTATCCATGTATTTCTTTTCTGTACCTATATTCCTATCTATACCAAACCATCTCCTATTCACCCATCCCTGTCTGTGTATGAATCTGTATTGCCGTTATAATGAATGCGTTGATGACTGAGTGAGGGGAAGCGTGAGGGTGAAAAGTGAGGCGTGAGGGCGGGCGCGGCGCGAGGGAAGGGTTGACGAGGGGCGTAGCTGGGGATGGTGATGATCCGCGTCAAACAGGCAGTCAGACAATTAGCGACAGAGGGCCTTTTAGTGGTGCTCAAATGGGCGGCGGTGATGGGGAGGCGGCCATTACCAGTCCGGGGGGGTGAGGGGAGGAGGTGTTTTAAGCTAGACAGACAGGGCTGAAAGGGTGTAGTGGAGTAGAATAATGAGGTAGTGTGATGGCGAGGGTGATGTGTCTCCTCTGATCAGTCTCTCGGTCTCGGTATGGGTGTCCTCCCCCCCATATCTCTCTCTCTCTCTCTCTCTCTCTCTCTCTCTCTCTCTCTCGTTGTTATGCATTGTTCCCCCCAAAGAACAAAATGTCTTCTCGTTTTATTAATGTTTGCAGCCAGACGCACTATATTTGTCCTCCCCGTGTTCCCTCCCCTCGGGCGTCTGGTCCTGATCTTTACTTTTCCCTAATTTTTCACTCCTGCCGCTCCTGGCCCTCCTCCCTCTAGCCCTGTTCCCCCCCCTGCCCTCCCTCCCGCAGACCGCCTAACAAGTCACGTCAGCATCAGCGGCGTGGGGCAATCAGTTATTGTCGAGGGACACGTGGCCGCCTCTCAGGCCCGCGGTGCCATGCTCCTTCAGGGTGGTGGGCGGGCGAGGAACTGGCCCTGAGGCTGGTGCAGGCCGCCTCATTCCTCTACAGCAGGAGTAGGACATACCTGAGGTGTCGACTTAACCTGTGTGTTTTTCTCTTTCCAGAACAAGGGTGGCGAGACAGCCCTGCACTGTGTGTCGCAATATGGCCACACGGAGGCGGCGCAGCTCCTCCTGGCACGCGGCGGGGACCCCACCGTGCCCAACCTGCAGGCGGAGACGGCGCTGGACCTGGCGGCGCAGTACGGGCGCATCAACACGGTGGAGGTGCTGGTGCGGGCCCACCCGGACCTCCTGCGGCCGTACACCGTGGCCGCCGCCAGTGCCGCCGTCTTCCCCCACACGCCCCTGCACCGCGCCTCCAGGAACGGCCACAGGTGAGTGAGCGGGCCCGGCGGTGCCGTCCACTAACACGGAGCCGTAGGCAGCCCAACAGAGAATGGCTCGTAGCAGTAATAACACCCTCATACATGTGTTGAAGTTGTACATGTGTAAATACCAGGCCGGTAACCCTGTCATGCTGCGTACAGGCCCACCCTGGCCGCTAATACTGCAACACCCTACTAACGCTCCCTTCCCCCCTCCCTGCCGCCACCCCCTCCACCCCTCCCTCCTTCATCCCTCACTCATTTACTCCCCTGATTCTACTACTACTACTACTACTACTATTACTACTATTACTACTACTACTACTACTACTACTACTACTACTACTACTACTACTACTACTACCTTTAATAATACTACCACCACTACTACTACCACTACTACTTTCACCATTACCACTACTATCTCTACCACTACTCTGGCATTCTCTGTATCCGTACCCCCCGCCGTCCCTCTCCTGCCCCTGCCTGGCCGGCGAGCAGGGAAGTAGTGAAGCTGCTGCTGGCGCGGGGCCACCACGTCAATGTGCGCACAGGGCAGGGAGCGCCCCTCCACGAGGCCGCCCTCTGTGGCAAGGTACTGTGCACCCTCCATCACCTCACCTCACACTCTTCACCCATAGCTCGCCTCGCTCATCCACTGCTGTCTGTCCTCCTCTTGAAATATTACGTCTTAATCTGCTGTTTTTCTCTGCTTTCCTCTTCCTTTCATTTCTTTCCTCCGCAACTTATCACCCTGTCGTATTATTCCCCTATCTCTAAACACGTTCGTACTCTCTTACCTTATCGCTGTCGTCCTATGTACCTACCCGTGTATAGTCCGCCCCGCACAGGCCCCTCTGTCTATCTCACCATACGTAACATGCTTCACCACCGAGGAAAAATTGGCTATACTTTCCTGGTTAGGTCCACACTTCGCTTTCCTGTCATTCCTCCTCTTCCTCGGATATCTTAACTACCTCTGTGTATTTTAACTTCCTTCACGAACATAACTGTCTCCATTTTTCTGGTTTAGACTGTAATTCCGCTTTCCTTTATCACTCTTCTTTCTCTTTCACATTATTGTCCTCTTTTTCGGGTGTCCTAACTACCTCCCTGTGCTCTTTTATTAACTTCCTTCCCTTATATAACAGGTTCCATTTTCCTGGGTTAGTCTGCACTCTCGCTTTGCCTCAGTCACTCCTGTTCCTCTTTCTCGGCATTCGTAACTACCTTTCTATAACTTCCTTTCCAAATATTAACTGGCTCCGTTTCCCTCGGTTAGTCTACACTCTCGGTTTCCCTCAGCCACTCCTGTTCCTCTTTCTCGGCGCAAAACTACCTTTCTGTAACTTCCTTCCCAAATATTAACTGGCTCCGTTTCCCTCGGTTAGTCTGCACTCTCGGTTTCCTTTTGTCAATCCTCTTCCTCTCCCGCCTATCGTAACTACCTCTCTGTACTCTTATTATCCTTCCCTTATTACCTAACTTGCTTCCCTAATATTATATAGTTCTGTTTCCCTTGGTTAGTCCGCATGCACTTTCGGTTTCCCCCTGTCACTCCTCCTTATACTCCTGGACTCTCCTGACTTACAACCTCCCTCCCTCTACTCTTCCTGCCTTCCCATCGCTGCTGCCTTGTGTGGTAGTGTGTCAGCTCCATTGCCTTAGTAGTAGTACATCAGTAGTTTTAGTTAGTTGCCCCTGTGATATACTACATCTTGGGGTGCTTTAATATGTGATGGGACTGATTATGCGTGTGTGTGTGTGTGTGGTGTGTGTGATTTGTTTTTTGCCGTAAAGGAAGGAGCTCATGACGCTTTGTTTTGACCTGTGATTTATTACCTTTGATTGATTGGCCAGGTCGTGATGGAGATGTGTGTGTGTGTGTGTGTGTGTGTGATTTTATATGATGCTTTTACAGATATCGACTTGATTTAATGATTTCTCTCTCTCTCTCTCTCTCTCTCTCTCTCTCTCTCTCTCTCTCTCTCTCTCTCTCTCTCTCTCTCCATATATATATATACCAAAAACTCCTCTTCCTCCTCCCCATCCTCCTCCTTACCCAAAACAAACCATCTTTCCCCCCATACAATTCCCCCTCCCAACACCCCACCCCACCGCCGCCGCTCCTGACGTGGCGGGGTGTGTGTGGGTGGCGGGCGTGCGTGGGCGTGCAGGTGGACGTGGTACGGGTGCTCCTGGAGGCTGGTGCGGACGCCGAGGTGAGGAACGACCGAGGCCACACCGTACTGGACACCATCGCCCTCATCAACACCCCCATCACCCAGGAAATCACCAACCTTATCAAATGTACGAGTTACCCCTGACCCTACTTCTCCTCGTTCTCCTCCTCCTCCCCCTCGTCGTCGTCCTCTACTCGTTCCCTTGTCTCTGGTTAGGTCTCAGCTCCTCCGATTTCTTTGTAATTTGTGTCATCTTTATTTTTCTTCTTTCGTGCGTTTTCTTCATTTTTATTTATTTATCGTTTTCTGCTCCACCTACCCTGCAAGTCTTTTTTTTTCTCTCTCTCTTCCCTCTCTGACTTTCCTCATCTTGTCTTTCCTTTTTTTATGTTACCGTTCATTCTTCACTTCTTTCGTGCGTTTTCTTCATTTTTATTTATTTATCGTTTTCTGCTCCACCTACTCTGCAAGTCTTTTTTTTTCTCTCTCTTCCCTCTCTGACTTTCCTCGTCTTTCCTTTTTTATGTCATCGTTCATTCTTCTAATTTCATCTTTTGTCCTTACTCTTTGTAAAGTTTCTTACTCTCGTTCTCATATTTACATCTTTGCATCCTTTTCCTCTCCCTCTTTTACCTCCTTTGTTTCTCAGTATTGTCGCTGCTTCTTCCTCGTCCTCATCGTCCTTCTTCTTCTCTCCTCGCATGTCGTAATTGCATCTCCCTTATCTCAGTTTTTACCTTACGAATTAACACTTTCACAAATTAATTTTCTGACACTTGTGCTTCCTTAGTTGTTCTTTCTTCTGTTCCTTGTGCTCTTTTTACCGTGTTTTATCCTTTTCTTTCTCTTCCTTACCTTACATTACCTTTCCCTACCTACCTTACTTTACCTTAAATTACCTTACTTTACCATACCTTCCCTTAGCTGACCCTACTTTGCCTTACCTTACCTCATCCCATTACCCGCTCCTCTCCTCTCCCTCCCCGTCCACAGCATCAGAGGCGTTGGGAAGGTAGGAAGGTAGACAGGTATACATGCATGGAGGGGGGAGAAAGGAGGGAAGATAAGACAACAGTTAAAGATGATGAGGGGTTAGGAAATGCATGAGAGAGAGAGAGAGAGAGAGAGAGAGAGAGAGAGAGAGAGAGAGAGAGCGCAGGTATGTAGGTGAAGGTGTGTGTGTGTGTGTGTGTTGAAAGTCTCCCACTCAACACTTAAAACGAACACAAATTTACAGTTTTAAGAGAGCTTCAGTGAAATGCTGTAAAATATGTAACGTTCTTGCTTATTGGAGAAAACACAAACAAAAACATCAAGAACATCTGTGATTACAATGCTGATGCCTCTTACAATAATAATGATAATAATAATAATAATAATAACAAGAAGAAGAAGAAGAAGAAAAGCACCAACATCATCATCACTACAACAACAACAATAACAGCAGCAATGATAATAATAATAATAATGTGCAATAAAGAATCTTAAAAATAGGTTCAATGTTCCGTAAGAGTAAAAGTGAATGTATTGCAACAACACTTATACTTGCATAACAGTTGGATACGCTCACACAAACCAGGTAGTGTACATAAAACAAAAATAATCACCTTTCATCCTAGATTCAGGTAAATGCCAGTGTGTGTGTGTGTGTGTGTGTGTGTGTGTGTGTGTGTGTGTGTGTGTGTGTGTGTGTGTGTGTGTGCTTTGCCTGTCGCCAGCATTGTAGGGACGTATTCAGCAGCAGCTCTTGTGGGATCACCTGCCTATTGTCTACCTGTGTTCTAATTAGTCTTTTTATTACTCCTGACTTTTTCCATTTACCTGAACCTCTACTTGATTTTTTTTATAGCATTCGTAAGGTAGGCTACAGTGATTATTATTATTAGTTTTATCATTACTATTGCCTTGGTTGATATTACGTATGTCCAGTGATTGATTTATTCTTCTGTTGATTTTTATGATTATTTAGCTGTTTGCCGAGTCTTGATTTAGTGAGGTTGTGGCATGGTAATGCAATGATTGCTTGTTGATATGCTTATTGTTGCTCTTTGTTCCTCCTCTCTCCCCCACCCTCTTCTTATTCTATCTACACACGGTCCATATACGCCCCGTCCCGCCTCCACTGATACCACCACCACCACCACCGCCACCCCCCCCCCCAACCACCACCACACTCAATACTCCACGCTCTATTGGTTTTAATCTCACTTTGTTTCTTTGTGTACATAATGCTCCTTCACACACACACACACACACACACACACACACACACACACACACACACACACACACACTTACACATACTTACTTTTCACTGTGTATCTTGTATCGACATTTTCCACCACACAACACCTTAACGTACTCTGTGATACTCTTCGATGCTGCACCTTACCCTCCACACCTACACCCACACCATTACCTCACCCTCCTCTCACCCCCACCACCCCACACCCACGACACCACATCACCCACACCATAACACACCCGCTCCACCTCACCCCAACACCCTCCGCCATACCCACACTCTCCCCACACACCCTCCGCTCACCCACACACCACACGCCGCCGCCCACTCAGACCACGGGCATCTCATTGAACTGGATGACGAGGACGAGGACCCCGGCGATCCCCCCTCTTGGGCTCCCCCCGTGTGGCCGCCCTCCTCGTGGTCTCCCCTCGCCGCGCCCGCCATCCCCGCGGCCTCAGAGCTGGGGTCGCCCTACGAGAATGTCCTCATCCCCACCATCGTCCACCCAGAGATGTCAGTGGAAGGTACTGCTCCCCAACCCCCTTCCATCGTCTCCCCAGCTTCTTCCCCTCCCTCTCCTTCCTCTCTCCCCCCACCACACCCACACGTCGCCACACGGGCCGGCCTCTGCTCACTCTCACCCCATTCACCCACACCCACACGCGCGGCCACCACACACCAGCTCTTGGTATTCGCCACACCTTCACGTTACCAACACTGGCTGCCCCACGTCACGCCTCGGTCATGCCCAGCCCTTGCAGTGCTGGACGCATTGTCACGCTGCAGCTGCAATCGCCTTTACACCCACAATATCCTGCGGCGATTCTATAAAGGGCGGTGTCTTCTGCTGTTCCTGCTGCTGCTGAGTGCCATGTCGCCATCACCGCTGCTGCTGCGCTGCTTCTACCTCTGTCTGCTTCTGGGATGTTGTCGGTGGCTCAGATCCCAGCCTGGCATCACCTGAAGCAGTGAAGCAAGAGAGCGAGCACCACGACGAAGTTTTCAATGACATGGCAGAAGGAGACTGTATGGGTCACGGTTTTTATTACACACTCATGATTCCCCGACTCTGTAGACACCTCTGTAGGGAAGTAACTTAATGCCTTGCTGTAGTGTAATAATTATTCTTTTAGTTTGCACTCACGTGTCACATGCACAAGTTATTATAGAAGGCAGAAGTGTGTCTTGTCCTTTTATTTTTGCTTCAGAATGTCATCCATTATTGGTCCATAACGTTTGTAGCCGTGTATTGAGGCAATCTTATAGCGTCTCTGTGGTACTTTTAGTGATGTGAGAGATTGGTACTGCCTGCCGCCTATGTATTGTTTGCCCGTGTGTATGTGTGTGTGTGTGTGTGTGTGTGTGTGTGTGTGTGTGTGTGTGTCGTAAGCCAGCCTGGCCGCCGCTAACATTTTCCTTCCCGCCCGCCCGACAGACGGCGAGGGCAGCAGGCGGGGAGAACTGGGCCAGCAGCCGGGCTTGGACAGGGAGAGCCGCGCCTCCGACAGGGAGAGTCGCGCCTCGGACCGGGAGAGCAGGACCTCGGACCGGGAGAGCCGCACATCGGACAGGGAGAGTCGCTTGTCGGACCGTGACGGGCGGACCTCCGTGGCCAGCCGGGTTTCGGAAGCCACCTCGGACTGGTCTATCTACGATGTTCCTCCGCCACCCAAGACCGTGGGCGGCGGCAGCGACCGTGGCTCCATCTCCTACCGTAGCCAGACCTCGGAGTGAGTATGGGGCAGGGAGGGGAGGGTCAGGGTGTGACAGGGGACGAAAGAGTTAGGGTGGGACAGGGGACGTCGAGGGTTGGGGGCGGGGGCAGTGGGTGGCGGGGATCAGCGCGGGGCATTAAAAGCAGACGGATCACGCGCTAGCACCGATCAGTTGATCCCCGCGGCGCAGCCTTTCTTTTGTTCCGGCCTATCGGGTCTGCTTTTATGCGAAAATATTGAATGCTAAATTTTGGGGGGCAGATTAAGCGCTCATGAAAATACCTCTTTGTTTTGACTCGATTCGGCGAAATAAACCTGAACATCAGCTTATCAACGCGAGGAAATCCGGATTATTTAGGCGGACGGGGCGGGCACGGCGGTCTGCCTTTGTGTGCCCGGGGCAGGGGTGGGGTAGGCAAAGGGCATGTGTCGCGTGGCATGC
The DNA here is from genome assembly GCF_024679095.1 of Eriocheir sinensis. NCBI lineage: Eukaryota > Metazoa > Arthropoda > Malacostraca > Decapoda > Varunidae > Eriocheir > Eriocheir sinensis. The sequence continues at coordinate 17,121,087 of NC_066529.1, forward strand.
AAGCTTTACGAGGCACTGTATGGGTAATGATAAGGTGCAGGGGGTGGGTGGTCGAGTGCACACAGGTGACTGACCCGCCCGTGTCCCATGGTTGTTCCAGGGGCGGCGAGGATGACGGTGTGTACGAGGTGCCGCCGCCCCCACGCTCCTGCCGCAGCTCCTCCACCTCGCTCAGGACCTCCAGGGACTCGCGGCACCTCCGGCCTTCCTCGGACGAGCTGCCGCAGCCCGCCACCAGCCCCGGCAGCACCTCCTCCAGCAGCGCCCCCGTCACGCGCCGCGGGGGAGGGGCCGCGGACACCACCACCACCACCGGCAGTAAGGTAGTAGAAGTGAGTAGCTGTGCATGTTGCTGCCGCCGCCACCTCCACCACCACCACCACCACCACCTCCACCACCGCCACAACCACCCCTCATAGCACGACCCTAAACCACTGCTGCAACCACGGCGACCGCTCAGTGTCCAGCCAAACCCTTAATAGTCCTATAGCTGCGACGACCACACTTAAACCACCACCACTATAACCACCTCCACCCGTAAAACACACACACACACACACACACACACACACACTCAAACCACCTCTTCCACACTTGTTACATAAACCATCACTATATTTTTACACTACCCAGACCACCACCACCACCCATAGTTCCACTCACTAACCACACCTGCCATTGCAACACCACCATATCCACCACCACCACCGCCACCTTCGCAAATTAGACCACCATTCGTCTCCAAATCATCACCACAACGAGTTAAAGAATTCTCACCACCACTATAACCTCCATTTCCACCACCACCACCACTATAACCTCCACCACTATAACGTACACCACCACACTACCAACCAACATTTCACCACCACTGCTACCACTACTTCTACCCTAATTCCAGCTTTAGATGTTGTTTTTATTATTATTTTTTATTAGCCACACACACACACACACACACACACACACACCGTCCACAGTATTGTTCGGTTTATTTATTCATATATTCATTCATTTATTTATTTATTTTTGTCAGTCGCTGCCCCGCGTGGCTTGTGTGGCTTCCGGTGTGTCGTCATTGGCTGGCTCATGTGTTCAGGTGTTTCAGTTTGTTTCGTTTTCATGCCTGGGCGAGGAGCAGAGTGGTGTGAATTGATTATTTTTTGTTTGTTTGTTTGCCTCGATTTGATTTTCATTTTCGCATAAACGCGTCAAAACCTTAAATAGCTAGCGGGTTTGTTGTCGTTGTTGTTGTTTTTGTTGCTGTTGTTGTTATGAACCTGTTTGATTTAAATGCCTGTTGTGTGTTGATTCGCCTGTAAAATCATCTCATGCTTGTTTTGATTCATTTTTTTTTGTTGTTAATAGTAAAAATGAGTTTTTTTTTTTTTTTTTGTTTGCCATCAGAGTTGTGCTTCCTGTCAGTGTTTATTTTCATGCTTCGTATCAGTGTATTTTTTTTGTTTATTTGTTTGTTTTTTGTTTTTATATTTTCCGAGTGTACAGTTTAATGCAGTACGGTGGTGTGTGTACGTACGTAGGTTGGTTTGTGTACGTAGGTTTCCCCGTGTGTGTGTGTCGCTTTCTGTGTGCGTATAGCGTATAGCGTAGCAGTAGGTGGAGATGGTCGTAAGTTAGTGTTTTGTTATTTTTGTTATTAGTATTTCTTGTTTTCATAGATGTTAAGTTTTGTTGACACTGTGATACGATTCCATTTCTTCAGAGTACGTGAAAAATATTAATACTGCTTTTTATCCATCCTTCCTCCTTTTCCTTGCTTCTTTTACTCTTCTCTCTCTCTCTTCTCTCTCTCTCTCTCTCTCTCTCTCTCTCTCTCTCTCTCTCTCTCTCTCTCTCTCTCTCTCTCTCTCTCTCTCTCTCTCTCTCTCTCTCCTTTCTCCTCTATCCCTACATCCATATATTTCACACATCCCCCTCTATTTGTCTCTTCTCTTTTGTTTCTCCACCACCTCCTCGTCCTCCACCTCCACTTCCTCGCTCATGCACCCTCTTCCTTGCCTTCACCCACACGCTATCATTCTCCCCTGCGCCCTTCCATCTCCCTCAACACCCACCTCCCACTCCATCCTCATTCGTCCACCTCTTATACTCGCCCACACTTATTCATTCCATCAACCCTCTCATTTACTCCCTCCCTGTTGATTCTCGTTTTCCTACTATGTCACTCCCTCCCTCCCTTTCCTTCCTCCCTTCCTCCCTCCCTCTCTCGCCATTTTACGTCCTTCCATAACTCCCTCCTTTCCTCCGTTTTTTTTTTTTTTTTTTTTTCCATGTCATTCCCTTTCTCTACCTTCTTCACCCTAAAATTTCCTTCTTCACTATCTCTTTCTTCTCCCTCATCCCCTCTTCTCCCTTCCCCTATCTTTTTTTTTTTCTTCCCTGTCTCCCTGTTTTCTTCCTCTTCCTTTCTTCCTTCAACATAATGCGTTTCTCCTATCTCGTTCTTCTCCCTCACCCCTTCTCCCTCATCCCCTCTTCTCCCTTCCCCTATCTTTTTTTTTCTTCCCTGTCTCCCTATTCTCTTCCTTTTCCTTTCTTCCTCCTTCCCCTAACATAATGCGTTTCTCCTGTCTCCTTCTTCTCCCTCACCCCCTCATCCCTCTCCCCATCTTTATCTCTCTGTGCCTTTTCATCATTCTCTATTCCTTCTGTGCCTCCCAATGTTCACCCTTTTTTTTCCTTCATTCCTCCTTCCCACCCCTTTCCTTCCCTCCCCCTGCCTTCCTTCCCTCTCTCCCTCCCTTAACATCTGCCCTAACTTCCTTAATATACGTTAAATGCACAAACGTGTTGCCTGTTCTCTCTCTCTCTCTCTCTCTCTCTCTCTCTCTCTCTCTCTCTCTCTCTCTCTCTCTCTCTCTCTCTCTCTCTCATCTGTATCTATCCGTTTATCTATCTATCTCACACGCTCTTTTCTGTTTCTGTTCTCCTCTTTTACCCCCACCACCTCCACCACCTTAACCTCCATCACCACCTCCACCACCTCCACCTTCACCTCCACCTTCTCCTCCACCACCACTATCCACTCCTTTGCACTCAACCTTTTTTCTCCTCCTCCTCTTACTTTCCCATAACCACAAAACACCTCCTCCTCCTCCTCCTCACATCACCCTCACCCCCACCCCCCACCCCCCCAATTTAACACACCCCCCACCCCCTGGCTCCCCCCAAGCCCCCCCGGCGGTCCATGTGTCCCCCCTCCCCCACCCCCGACGCCGGCGACCAGGACCAGGGCGCCTATGAGACCATCTACTTCAAGGGACAAGACCAGGTGAGGAAACGTACCTTTGTGTGTGTACGCGTGTGTGTGTGTGTGTGTGTGTGTGTGTGTGTGTGTGTGTGTGTGTTGGTTTGTTAAGAGGTGTGTTTGCAATGTTTTCTGATGTGCCTCCAGCGTTCTCCTCTTTTTTTTTTATCTCCTCTCTTCTCTTCTTTCCTATAATCTTCTCTCCTTTCCTCTTCTCTCCTTTCATCTCCTCTCCTCCTAAATCGTTTTTGTTTCATTTCTTGTCTCATCTCGTCTCTCTTCTCTCCTCTCCTCTCCTCTCCTTTCCTCTCCTCTCCTCTCCTTTCCTCTCCTCTCCTCTCCTCTCCTTTCCTCTCCTCTCCTCTCCTCTCCTCTCCTCTCCTCTCCTCTCCTTTCCTCTCCTCTCCTCTCCTTTCCCTCTTCAAAATCCTCTTCCTCTTCTCTCCTTTCCCTCTCCTCTCCTCTCCTCTCCTTTCCTCTCCTCTCCTCTCCTCTTGTCTCCTCTCCTCTCCTCTCCTCTCCTCTCCTCTCCTCTCCTTTCCTCTCCTTTCCTCTCCTCTCCTCTCCTTTCCTCTCCTCTCCTCTCCTTTCCTCTCCTCTCCTTTCCTCTCCTCTCCTCTCCTTTCCTCTCCTCTCCTCTCCTCTCCTCGCAATTGGTCTGTCTTACATTTGTGGTGTTCGGTGTTTTCTCCTTATTGTTATCGGTTTCTTATTACTGCTTCGTCGCCGTGTTCCTGTTCTTGCTGTTACCGTTATTATGTTCTTTTAACTTTTCTTTCCCTTGCTTCTGTCGCTGTGTCGCTGGTTCCGTAGCTGCTGTGGTTGCTGTCGATGTCTTTTTTCTGATATCTGATGTTCTTTTGGATTGCGTTGCTGTTCATGTGTTTTTCTTTATATATCAGGCTGTGTTTACTGTGCCTTCATCGTGTGTGTGTGTGTGTGTGTGTGTGTGTGTGTGTGTGTGTGTGTGTGTGTGTGAGAGAGAGAGACAAGCCTGCTCCTTCTTGTTATTTTCCTATTGGTTGGTTAAGTAATCGTTGAATTCTTAAAGATGTAACAATTAAGGATAAAATAATAGAAATAAAAATAGCAACATCAATAGAAGCGGCAGAAGCAAGGAAAGAATGAGTGGGTGGAAGCTAATCGTGTGTGTGTGTGTGTGTGTGTGTGTGTGTGTGTGCTCCCAGATGTTGACCCCTGCTTTCTCCTCCTTGCATGCAGTCTGACTATGATAATGTGGAGACTGTATGTACCGCGCTATTTGTTTGTTTTTGTTCTCTCTCTCTCTCTCTCTCTCTCTCTCTCTCTCTCTCTCTCTCTCCAGCCATTCTTTTTTCCACAATAGATATAATAATAGTCTTAAGCATCACCCATTGATTAAGTTCCAAGACATCACCGGCAGCGTTTTCGTTTTCTTCTTGTGTGTTTATAATAGTCTCCCCCTCGCCTGCTATTTCAATTTGAGCCTCTTGAAACCCGTATTCTCAGACAGACGCTTTCGGCTCTCACAAAAAAACTACAATTTCCAAAAGTCACAAAGGAGTTAAATCGGGTTCTTATGAGTGTTTTCACGTTCATGGTAGTGGAAAAGCCTTGTCAAACTATCACTAAGCTCATAAAACTACACATTGATAATACTAAGACATCAATCTCAACGAAAGCCTAATCCAATGTGAGTGTGCAAGACCCGAAGTGTTTGAGAATGCGGGCCTCTTGGGATCGCTTTATAAGACATTCCGCCGCCCAAGAACACATATTTGACAGGGCTTTCATAGGAGTTTTGGGCATTTCCAGTAGTAGTTTTATGGCCCTGGTGGTAGTTTGACCCATTCTTTGTACCATGAACATAAAGAAACACTCATTAAAACCCGATTGACCCCCACTTTGGCCTTTAGAAATAGCTGATGTGAGAAGCGAAACTGTCTGATAATGCCGACCTTAGTGTCTGCCTTCTATACTAAATTCGTCGCTGGTACATATATAGTCGTGTGCCTGTCTGCATGTTTTGTGCTTCTGATGTGGATGATGATTACTTTTAGTGTATGCATGTAAAAGAATTGCAGGGAAGTGTTTTCTTGTATACTTGTTTTAGATTGTGCATGACTTTTGTTAGTGCTTCTGTTTGTTGGTAAATTTTCATTGTTTTCTTTATTTATTATTATCGTTATTCTTATGTACTTTTTTTTGTAGTGGTAGTAATAGTAGTAGTGGTAATATATAAAGTAATCGTTAGAATATTACTAGTAGTTACAATAGTAGTGGTGGTAGTAGTAGTGGCAGTGGTAGCAGTAGTAGTAGTAGTAGTAGTAGTAGTGGTAGTTGTAGTAGTAGCAGTAGTAGTAGTAGTAGTAGTAGTAGTAGTAGTAGCAGTAGTAGTAGTAGTAGTAGTAGTAGTAATAGTGTTTGTTACTCAATTTTGCCCGATTCATTTCCTCTTTTTCTTTTTCTGTTTATGAACGTAAGGATGCTGCTGCCTGCCCATTGTCCTTTCCTCTGTATTAATCTTCCTTTATTTAATACTGATCCTAAACTCCTCATTGGCACTATCAATAATAACAGGAATAATAATGAAAATGAAAGCTCTAACAGTCATCATAATGTATACCTTGAAGCTCTTCTCTCCCCCCTCCCCTTGTCCTCTCCCCTTCCCCCCGCGTCTTTGTCCTCCTCCACCATTTGCTTGATGATATTTTCCTCCGCTCCACGCCTCGGCATCCCCCTCACCTGCGCCCCGCGGGTTGATCACCTCAGCTTACCTGGTGGGGCCGGTCACCTGGCTTGCCATCCCCCCCATCCCTTACATCTATACCGATTCGACCCCCCCCCCCCCTTACTCCTCTCACCTTTTTCACCTGGGCCACAGTGTTCACCCTCCTCTCGTCTCGCCGACAATCTGTGGTAATGTTTTTTTGTGTTTTGTCAGGAATTTTGACTTGTTAACTTTGTTTTCAGTGTTTTATTTCCTCTTCTTTTAAGATGGACTTTTTGTCGACATAAGTTCTTGATTCGCATTATTTTTTGATTTTTATATGTTATATATATATATATATATATATATATATATATATATATATATATATATATATATATATATATATATATATATATATATATATATATATATATATATATATATATATATATATATATATATATATATATATATATATATATATATATATATATATATATATATATATATATATATATATATATATATATATTCTACTTGTCCTGTTCTTTTTTTCTTATTCTTTTTATTATTATTATTATTATTATTATTATTATTATTATTATTATTATTATTGTTATTATAATTATTATTATTATTATTATTATGTATTGATATCCTGTACATACGTAGCTGTCCACCTCCGACCTCGTACACACACGGGTCTCACGTCGCATGAGTCGATACAGATCACCTCACTGCTAACTTTTCCATCACCGCGTCGTCACCACACAAGCCACACATCCATCTCGAGGGTCACGCTAATCACCGCCTCCTCTCCCCCTCCTCCGCCCCTCCCACGTACAGAGTGACTACGAGAACGTGGACGTGCAACAAAAACAACAACAGCAACTGCAACCTCCTCCCCAGCCCTCGCACAGCCGCACCCGCTCCAGCTCCGCCACCTTCACCCACACCCACGCCCACGACAGCTCAGACTCGGACTACGACACCCCGAGGCCCGTACAGCCCGCCCACGCCCATTCCAACCGGGTGAGTTTTCTTTCTTTTTTTTTCAGCAACGGAAGCAGCTTTAGGGTAAAAAAAAAAAAAAAAAAAAAAGTCCACTTAGCGCTGCTCCTGCAAAAAGATGATAGTCTAGTTTTCGTTCACTAAATTTGCTCCGAATCCACCTCCCCTTCCTCCTCCTCGCAGGTATGTAACACTGACACCTATCTCCAACTTTACTTCACCTAACCTGCCTGCTCCCATAGTCACGAAAAAGGGGCTGGGGAGTCTGGGTCAGTTTAGTATACGGTGACTTTAGGATTATCTTTCTACCATTAATATTCGTACACCAAAGTTGACTAAGTCCTCATCACCTCCACGACTCACTGCATTCCCGACACTTAGGAGCCACCTCGGCACTCCTGGGGAACTGTTGTATCGATCTTCTGCATTGCACTGTATTTGTCCTCCTGAGCTTCTGATTAATGGCAAGCCTTTGTCTGGCCGATATTGGTTCCAGCCGGGCCAAGAGGTGCACCCCACTCAACCCCTTGTGATGAGTGATGTTGAGTGGCTGTCAGGAACCCGTCAATAGTAGTGTGGTATCAGTAGTGTAGGAAGGAGTTTAATCATTCTTAAGTTTGGCCGGTGTTAGTTCCAGCCGTGTAAAGAGGTGAACCCCATACACTCAAGCCCTTGTGATGAGTTATGTTGCGTGTCTGCCAGGAATCTGTCAGTAGTAGTGTGGTAGTAGTGTAGGAATGAGTTTTGACTACTTTTAGGTCCCTCACACTAGCAGACTGTCACAAGCAAAGGAGGGAGTGTAGCAAGGAACTATAAAGGATTAAGTAATAACAGTGGTATTAGGAGCATGGGAAGGAGTTTACATCACTCTTAAGGACCCTCATACAAGCAGACTGTCCCAAGCAAAGGAGTGTAGACTAGGAACTATAAAGGATTAAACAATAATAGTGTGGTATCAGGAGTATTGGGAGGACTTTATATTGTTTTGTTAACCCTCGCACACTACCGGAACGTAACAGGAAGAGGAATGCAAATAAATATTAGTCGCCAAAGGATTGATTGAATAGATATACCGTTCCTTTGAATCGTGAAAGCAGTACATCGTGAATTTAATGTGTACAGAATGTCGATACCATGTATTATAGAACGGTTCAACGCATTGCTATTAACGCAACATTGGAAATCTGGAATCGTGTCTCTGTGTGTGTGTGTGTGTGTGTGTGTGTGTGTGTGTGTGTGTGTGTGTGTGTGTTTTTCTCTCTCTCTCTCTCTCTCTCTCTCTGTCTCTCTCTCTCTCTCTCTCTCTCTCTCTCTCTCTCTCTCTCTCTCTCTCTCTCTCTCTCTCTCTCTCTCTCTCTCTCTTTCAAACACACACACACACACACACACACACACACGCCAGGTCACTCAGCCCACCAGTCCGCCCCAATCTCCCCAGTTAAGCCCAGCAGCCCGGTGTAAGCTTTCTGCATCCCGGCTTAAGCTTGTCTCCCTCTTCCTGGCGATGGAGGTGCGAGGTGCCTTGATTGATGGGCTAAAGAGGAGGAGGAGGAGGAGGAGGAGGAGGAGGAGTGGCTATTCTCAGGAAGTCTTGACATGGATCGTTGAGAGAGAGAGAGAGAGAGAGAGAGAGAGAGAGAGAGAGTTATAATGGCCCTAGTTGTAGTGGTTGTGGTAGTGGAATGGGTGGATGATGTAAGGTGGATAAGGTTAGAATTGCGGCTGTTTTATTATTGGGTTGCTTACTGGTGGTTTGCTCTCCCCCTCTCCTTGCCTCTCCCCCCTCTCCTTGCCTCTCCCCCCTCTCCTTGCCTCTCCCCCCTTTCCTTTCCCTTGTCTCCCCCCTTTCCTTGTCTCTCCCCCCTTTTTTCTCCCCGCTTTCCTTTCCTCTCCTTTTTTCTCTTCTCTCCCATGTTCCTCCCTTCCTTTTTTTGGTCTGTTTTTTCCTTCATTCTTTATTCCCTTCCTTCGTTCATTCATGTCCACCCAAACTTTCCTTTTCATACACTTCTTCTTTCGCCTTTTCTTTTTTCCCTTTTCGTCTCACCTTCTCCTTTTATTTTCCTGCCTCTTCTATCTTCTCACTTCTGCTCTTCTGTTTCCTCCTCCTCATTTCGTTTCGTCCCCATACTGTTTCATCTATTTCATCTTCTATTTCCATCTTTTATTAATTTCGTTTGGCTATTTCCTCCTCCTCTTATCCTTGTCCTTTGTTTTCTTTCCATCATCACGCCGCTGCCTTGCTTTTGTTTGCCTTTTTTCTGCTCAACGCTTTATACTATCGTCATCTCTCATCTCCCCCTCTCCCCTTCTTTATTTTATTTCTCTTTTATCCTCAACCTCATCATCACTCTTTGTTCGTCTTTCTCACATCCGTTGTTTCCTATTCTTCACCTCTTTCACTACCTCTCTCTTGTTCCTCCTCTCTCTCCTTCACCTGGTCCAATCTTCAATACTCACTTCGACCTCGCCCACTTTCGAAACTCATTCCTTGTTCTTGTCATTTTCTCTTTGTTTATTCTGCTTCCTTTCTTCCCTCCACCCTCCCCTTTCCTTCTACCACCACCCCTACTCGATATCTTGACTTCTTTCCTATATCTCTCTCTCTCCTTTCCTTCCATCTTCTCCACTCCTTTCCTCCTTCACCCTATTCCACCACCCACCCCATGCACATCCTCTTCCTTCTCCTTCTATCGTTTGCAATACCTGCTTCCTGTTGTCTATGCCTCCAACATCCCTTTCATCCTACCTTTGCCCTGCCCCACCCATATCTCTCTCTCCTTTCCTTCCATCTTCTACACGCCTTTCCTTCTTCATTCTATTCCACCACCCACCCCACCATGCACATTCTCCTTCTCCTTCTATCCTCTGCAATACCTACCTCCTGTTGTCTATCCCTCCAACATCCCTTTCATCCTACCCTTGCCCTGCCCCAACCCGCCCCGCCCCGCCCCGCCACAGATGTACAGCACGATATCCTTCAAGCCGGTCAAGAGTCGCCGCACCTCCAAGCTGAAGGAGGCGGGACACGTCTACGAGAACACGATCCACCGCTACGAGAACCTAACCTCCACCGGCCGCTACCACACGCTGCGGGAGAGGGACCACCACCATCACCAAAGGGACCACCGCGAGCAGGACCTCAGAGACCGCGAGCACAGAGGAGGTGGTGGTGGTGGTGGGGGTGGAGGTAGTGGTGGTGGGGGTAGTGGTGGAGGAGGGGAGCAGCAGCAGCAGCAGTCACAGCAGCAGCCACGGGATGCCAAGGATGGACGGGACGGAAGGCATCACCAGCAGCAGCAGCAACACCCGCCTCAGTCCTCCACCGCGTCCTCCTCCTCGCACCACCCCCACCACCACCACCACCACCACCTCCTCCACCACAACGACAACATCCACAATCAGGACAACGCGCGGGACCATCACCACCACCACCACGCCCACCAACACGCCAACCACCACCGCAACGAGACCACCGCCTCGCTTCGGGACCGTAACGAGAACGTGCACAGGATCGGCCTCTCACTGCCCCGCCGACCCCGCGCCGCCACCGCCTTCTGCAGGAGCACCGTGGGCCGCGGCGACTCCTCCGAGGACTCTGACGGGGAGCACCGGCCGAGGTCCCTGGAGTTGCGGGAGGCCAGGGCCAAGGTGAGCCACGCACGCACGCACGCACGCACGCAACTACGCACGCTGCCATCCCTCCACCTTCCCCTCACTCTTACCTCGTTCTCCAGCTGGTCCTCTTTCTCCTCCTCCTGCATGGCGCACCCCCCTCCTAACCCAAGCTGGGATATTTTGACTGTACTAACACACACACACACACACACACACGCAGGGGGAGGAATACCATAAAACATGCATAAAACCTCAAATCTTTCAGTGTCTAACCTTCCAGACGATATAAACTTTTTTTTTTGTCTAATTGTTCCTCTCCTCAGCCTGGGCCTTGGGTGTTGGCTAACCTGCGCCGTGCACGGAAAACTTTTACTTATCCTCTTTATTTCTGTGTGTTTTGAGGTTTTCGTTGCCGTCTGCACTCTTTCCCCAAGGCTAACTCTGCATGTGTCGACTCGGGAATATTATGAAGGAAAGTACGCGCAGACGATTTTGATGCAAGGAAGTGATGAGGGTATAACATTTCTAACTACACGTGTTGGTATTTATGTGTAAGTACCTGTGGAGGCTACTTACCTGTGCTGAGTAAAAGCTGAATGGGGAAGTAATAACAGCCTAAGGAAAAAAAATATTTCTAAACGGAATAAGACGCGAAGGGTAAAGAAAGGGGGAAAAAATAAGGGTTTTGTCTATTAATATTTGTGCTTCTTGTTCTTTCCTCTTGATAACCCGCGCATGTACACACACACACACACACACACACACACACACACACACACACACACACACACACACACACACATGCATAGACTAAATAAAAACAGTATGTGTATGTGTGTGCGTTCCTGCGTGTGTACTCTGTGAAGTTAACCTGTTGCATGACTAAGCTACACATACTTTTTTTTTTTTTTAACTGTCATTGGAACACACACACACACACACACACACACACACACACACACACACACACACACACATGTCGCCGTCACCCTCCCTCCCACGCACGCACGCATTCGCACCAAAGTTTGCCTCGCACGCATACGCACACGCACACACTCCTCGCCTCACGCGCACGCACCCAGGTGGCGGCACGCACACATTTCCGCGCCTAATTACGTGCAAACTGCAGCGTTCGTGCGCCCCCCGCTGTTTTAGTGCCGGCCACGCACACACGCACGCACAACCACACATTTTCCCCCACACGCATGCCCGCTCACCTATAGTAATTACCTTATTTCGCACGCTGTTCACCTGTGTGTGTGTGTGTGTGTGTGTGTGTGTGTGTGTGTGTGTGTGTGTGTGTGTTATTATCATCATCTCCCATCCCGCTCAATCTTCCCTCTTCCTATTCCTCCTACTACTCCTCCTACTCAACTCCTCGCCATACTGCTTTTTTAGGTGAAGACGCTCGTTCTCCTGTTCGCTCGCTCGCTCGCTCCCTCACGCACGCACGCACGCCAGAACGCACGCAGTTTAGGTCTGGTTCCCCGCCCCTCAGTCCGTCGCTGCATCATTTTTTTCCCTTGTTTCGTCTGCGAGAGTTGCACGTGCTGTTATTGGTCTGTTGTGTCCTTGTGGCTTTTGAGTCGGCGATTAGAAAAAAACAATAGTCATGGTTCGTGTTTGTGTATTAATGAGGGTTTATTTAGGGAAGGAAGGAAGGGAGGGAGGAAGGAAAGCAGGGAAGGAAGGAAGGACTTTATGGTGTTATATGTTTTCCTGAGTATTATGATGGCTCGTGGGTGTTTATTTTGGAGGGGGCGGGGGGTTGGGGGATGAGTGGGGCAAGGGTGGTGGTGGAGGTGGAAGTTGATACAAGGAAGAGGATGATCAGGGGAAAGGGGAGAAAACGGGTCAAGTATGTGTGTATTTTTTCTGTTTGTTTGATATACCGGGTGGGTAGCAAGGCAGAATTGGTTGTAACGCCCGCTTCTTTGGAATGCAAGACCGCTTATCCGCCGACCTTTAGTTTTTTTCGTTCTTCATTTACGCAATTCAACTATAGTATCGACTTATTATTAGTTTTTTTATTTTTTATTATTGCTATCATTATTATTTTGCTTGCGATGTTCGTTGATTTTATTCAGTTATGGCTCTCACGCTAAAAAGTTATGCTCGTAGAAGAGAGTGAGGGAAGGAGAGAAGTAGATAATTGAGGAGCGAAATGGCAGAAAACACGTAGGAGAGTATATAGGAGCACCTTGAGGAAGAGCAAGTGATAGCATGGGGAAAAACAGTCCTAGGAGCAAGATGAGTGGGTGAGGGAAGGAAACATGAGGAATATAGTTGTTCTGTGAGGAAGAGGAGTGGAAAGAAAGGAAGAGAATAGTCTGGGGAGCAAGGTTTGTATGTATAGGAATCGGGAGAATGGAAAAAGGGGGTAGGCTGGTTTAGGGAGCAAATTTTGTTTGTATAGGGATCTGAAGGAAGGGGGAGAAGGAGATATTACAGTCTGGGAGCAACTTGAATGTGTAAAGGATAGGCAAGTGGACGAAGAGGAGGAGAGAAAGGGATGGGATGATCGGGGGAGTAAGTAGCGTGGGCAGAGAAATCGAGACTGATGAGGAAGAGGAGGAGATAGGATAATGGGTAAAGGGGTGGAGGCTAAGGAGGAAGAGAAGGGAAAAAAATGGAATATAGGAGAGTGTGGGAGTAACTTGACTGTAATGGAGTGGGGCTGAGGAGGAAGAGGGAATAGGACAGTGGGTGAAGGGGTCGGGGCTGGGGCGGGCGGGGTGCAGGTGGCGAGGGCTGAGCCTGGCCTCTCTCCTGCCCACAGGTAAGGCTGCAGCCCTGAGTCCCACCCACTACCAGCAGCTGCCCACACCTGACCACCTGCCGCCCTCCGCCCGACAGGCTCAGATCTCCATCCACGCAAAGATGCACGCCGTCACCTGTCCGCCCGTGAGTACCTGTCCACGTCTTGCCTCCTGTGTCCCGTGTGCACGCCAGCCCCCTGTGTGCACGCCCTGGCATGTGTGTGTGTCGATACGTGTCTGAGGTCTGTGTGTGTGCGTATGTGTTGAGGGCAGTGGCTGGTCGTCGCCCTGCCTCACCTCGTCCCTGTTGTGATGTGTTACGTAGCTTCGTCTTGAGCACACACACACACACACACACACACACACACACACACACACACACACACAAACACACACACACACACACACACACACACACACACACACACACACACTTACATTAGCCACACAATCACCTGTATTTTAACCACTGCAGTCACACCTGCCTCACCCACACACCTGCCTCACCCACACCTCACCCACACACTTTCCTCACCCACACACTTGCTCACCCACACACTTGCTCACCCACCACATTTGCTCACCCACACACCTGCCTCACCCACACACCTGTCTCACCCACACCTCACCCACACACTTTCCTCACCCACACACTTGCTCACCCACACACTTGCTCACCCACCACATTTGCTCACCCACACACCTGCCTCACCCACACACACACATCTATGCACTGCTGTTTTGTTCCTTGGTCAGTTTTCACCTTATTTAGTCAAAGTTTCACACCTCCGAATAAACCTTTACCTGTCGCCCTCAATTCAGCTGTATGGGTGAGGAAGACAGTAGATGGGTTAGTGGAAAGAGGGTGAGCATGAGGATGGGGGGGGGGGGACCCTCTCTCTCTCTCTCTCTCTCTCTCTCTCTCTCTCTCTCTCTCTCTCTCTCTCTCTCTCTCTCGCGAGATATAGAGCGATATAGATATAGAGAGAGAGAGAGAGAGAGAGAGAGAGAGAGAGAGAGAGAGAGAGAGAGAGAGAGAGAGAGAGAGAGAGAGAAGGGGGGCGGAGGAGGCTGTGTACGGAATGACCCCCAGATTGTTGACTTGGTTCATGAGCGGCCATAAGCTGGTGGTGATGATGGTGGTGGTGATGATGCTGGTGGTGATGATGGTGGTGGTGATGATGATGGTGGTGATGATGGTGGTGGTGATGGTGGTGGTGGCGGTAACTTTACTGACATAGGAAGAATTTTGATCAAAGACACAGACTCTGCTAATGGTGGTGGTGATGATGATGATGATAATGACTACCAATGGAGGTGAAAGTGATGGTAGCCAGTGTAATGATAATGAAGGTGGTGAGTATGGTGATGAGTTACGATAGGGGTGTTAGTAATGGTGATGATAATTTAGGGGACCCTGGTGGTGGTAATGATTTAAGTGATGGTGATGGTGGTAGTGAGTATGGTAATGCTGGTGATGAGAGAGATGAAGGTGGTGATGATGGTAGATGTTCATAATGATGGAGAAACCCACATCGTTCTTCATCACCAAGAATTTATGACATGGTTGTGGTGGTGGTGGTGTTTTTTGAGTGTTGATGTGTTATGATCGAGTATGTGTGTGTGTGTGTGTGTGTGTGTGTGTGTGTGTGTGTGTGTGTGTGTGTGTGTGTGTCGGCGGCCAAGTCCCTTTGTCGCGAGGGGAAGGAAGGAGGGGGGAAGGGGGAAAGGAGGGAACGGTGTGAGAGGAGTAAAGGAGGGGAGGTTGAGTGAGGAGGGCATATAGCTCTAGTTGACTCTCTCTCTCTGTCTCACACACACACACACACACACACACAAGCAGGAAGGAAGTTTTCTCTCCACCTGTCTGACTCCTTATTACCTCTCTCTCTCTCTCTCTCTCTCACCATCATCATCATTCCTTCTCCCGGTACATCACATCTAAGAGGGAAAGAGGAGGAGGTGGAGGACGAGGAGAAGGAGGAGGAGGAGTTGTTGGTCATCGTCACCCAAATAGTTGTAGTGAAAGGCTCCGCGGGTCATGTCATTGGGCTGGCGAATTCTGGGTCATGTCGAGTCACGAGTCATAGAAGTGTGTGAAGCAGAGATAGAGATTGCGTGTTATGAGGACAAGAGTATCCGTGTTGTGGCAGGAGACGGAGTAGGGAGCGGGAGTGGATGGGTTTGTATTGTTAAGTTAGGTCAGTTCAAGGATATAGTCGGTGATGGGAAGCTCCGTATTAGACGCTTACGGCTCTCACAGCAAAGGAGATTAGTTCGACCGTAAAATTGATAAGTTAAGTTCTCGTGCGTGTTTTGCGTATTCATGGTGCAGAGACCTTGGGTAACTTTTTTTTTCAGCAGAGGAGACAGTTCAAGGGCATAAAAAAGAAAAGAAAACAATATCACTCGACTCGTAAAACTACTCATCGAAATACCCACAACATTTACGAAAGCCTTACGAAATGTGTGTGTAAGCCCCGAAATGCTTGGGAATATGGGTCTTATAGTGGCAAGTTAAAGGCTAGATTCCACAGTGCAAGCTCTAACTGGCAATGATGGGTAGTTAGGTTACGTCAAGGACACGCAGTGATGGAAGTTCTAACTGACATTGTTGATCAGCTCATTCCAAGGATAAGTTTAGTGGCGTTTGTTTCATGGTTCGTCGAGGAAGAATGAAGGAAGGGAGGGAGAGTGCAGAGTAAGAAAAAGCCATGTTTCTGTGAGAAGGAAAATATGTAGGTCGTGTCAGAGCCGCGAGTGTCGGATTTCAAGACAAGAGTTGAGTTTAAGTGTGCAAAGAAATGCTGACTTTAACATGTAAACATTTTGCTATCCACTCAGTCTTTTCGGCTTGTCATTCTTGTGTTCCCAGTGTCGAGTTTGTACCTCACTTGCCTCCCCCCTCACACACACACACACACACACACATACACACACACACTATCAATCTATTTTTTTATAATCGCTTTCTTTTTACAGTTTTAGCAATCATTATGTCTTGGGCTTCAGGATACTTTAGTCTGTCTCTCATCCATTAATGTGCCTCCGTTCCTGCTGAGAGAATGGGAAAATGCCAATACAAAGCTGGCAATTAGTTTAAGTGAGTGAGGAACGCAGGAAGGAATTGGAATATTGATAACTTTGCATTGCGCCCTAGAGAATGCGTGTTGATTGTATGATATTCGATAGCTTTTGAGTCTGTTATTCCCTTGTTTCGCCTCCACTCCTCCATTCAGAAAGGTAAAGAGGAGCAGAAGGGTGATTGGCGATAGTATAATGTTCGCGAGCTTGAGTCTCTTCCTTGTTTTGCCTCCACTTCTCCCTTCAGAAAGAAAAGGAAGAGAAGAAGGATGATTGGCGATAGTTTACTGTTCATGAGCTTGAGTCTATTCCTTGTTTTGCTTTCACTCCATTCAGAAAGGATAAGAAGAGCAGAAGGATGATTGGCGATAGTATAATGTTCGCTTGCCTGAGTCTCTTCCTTGTTTTGTCTCCACTGTCTTCAGAAAGAAAAGGAAGAGAAGAAAGATGATTGGCGATAGTTCAATATTCGTGAGCTTGTGAGTCTGTTCTCCCTTGTTTTCCTTCCACTTCTCTCTTCAGAAAGAAACGAAAAGAAGGGTGATTGCCTTAAGTGAATGAGGAGAGCGAGAGAGCATTCTTATCCTTGAGTGCGGGCGTTCGTTACAGTACATGAAGAGTGTGTGAGGGGAAAAGAAAATCCGTGAGTAGCAAGTAATGGGCGGACAGCGAAATCGCGTGCGTCGGGGCAGTTCGCGGGGCACAAAACACCAGCTGGGGCGCCGCGGGGTCAGTCGGGGTCACGCCGCGGGATGAGGTAATGAGAGAGTCGCGGGGGCATTGGCTGGTGACTCACGCATTCCTCCTTGTGACTCACCGCCGCCGCTTTCCTGACCGCACGAACCAGGGAACCCGTCCACCGCGCACACACACACACACACACACACACACACACACACACACACACACACACACATATTTTTTTTGTCCAACATTTTCGTTCCTCGTATTTATTAAAGTTTTCCCTCATTTTTGTTGCGTTTTCCTTTTTTTTTTCTTTTTTTTTCTCCTGTCTAACTCCCTCGTTCTTTCCTTCATTCCACGTGGTTTTCCTTCCTTTTCTCGCATTTTCACACACACACACACACACACACACACACACACACACACACACACACACACACACACACCTGTACCTCCACCTTTCCCTGTTTCCTAGTGTTGACAGGAGGAGAGAGTCGGGGAATGTTAATGAACTAGTAACTGTTTATGTCTCACCACATGTTCCCGCTTCACGTTTTTTATTACTATTATTTGTGTTATTTTTGTCCCCAGCATTTTCGTTCCGTCCTCTTTATTCAAGTTTTCCTCCTTTCACTCCTACTTGTTTTTGGTTTTATGTGGCGTCAACCTTTTATGTTTTGTTTTATTTGCTTCGATTTTATTTTTTGGTTTATATTACTCTTATCTGACTCCCTCTTCCTCTCCTTCCTTCCTTCCTTCATTCATTCATTCATTCCACGTATAATTATCCAAGTATTCCCTTCACTCACTTATTTTCTTCTTTTCGTCGAATCCACCATTTGTTTTATAATATCCTGTTTTTATTACATTTTTAGCTTCGTGCATTCTTTCCTTCCTCCCTGCTTTCCTTCCTTCCTTCTTTCCTTCCTTCTTGCCTTCCTTCTTTCCTTCCTCCCTTCTTTCCTTCCTTCCTGCTTTCCATCCTCCCTCCTTTCCTTCCTCCCTTCTTGCCTTCCTTCCTTCTTTCCTTCCTTCTTTCCTTCCTTCTTGCCTTCCTTCTTTCCTTCCTCCCTTCTTTCCTTCCTTCCTTCTTTCCTTCCTTCTTTCCTTCCTTCTTGCCTTCCTTCTTTCCTTCCTCCCTTCTTTCCTTCCTTCCTTCTTTCCTTCCTTCTTTCCTTCCTCCCTGCTTTCCATCCTCCCTTCTTGCCTTCCTTCTTTCCTTCCTTCTTTCCTTCCTCCCTGCTTTCTATCCTCCCTTCTTGCCTTCCTTCTTTCCTTCCTCCCTCCCTTCTTTCCTTCCTCCCTCCCTTCTTTCCTTCCTCCCTTCGTTCCTTCCTTCTTTCCTTCCTTCCTTCTTTCCTTCCTCCCTCCCTTCTTTCCTTCCTCTCTTCTTGCCTTCCTTCTTTCCTTCCTTCCTTCTTTCCTTCCTCCCTCCCTTCTTTCCTTCCTTCTTTCCTTCCTTCTTTCCTTCCTTCTTTCCATCCTCCCTGCTTTCCATCCTCCCTTCTTGCCTTCCTTCTTTCCTTCCTTCCTTCTTTCCTTCCTCCCTCCCTTCTTTCCTTCCTCTCTTCTTGCCTTCCTTCTTTCCTTCCTTCTTTCCATCCTCCCTGCTTTCCATCCTCCCTTCTTGCCTTCCTTCATTCCTTCCTTCCTTCTTTCCTACCTCCTTCTTTTCCTTCCTCTTCTTGCCTTCCTCGCTTCTTTCCTCCCTTCTGCCTTCTTGCCTTGCTTCCTCCCTTCTTTCCTTCTTCCTTCCTCCTTCTTGCCTTCCTCCTTCCTTCTTTCCTTCCTCCCTGCTTTCCATCCTCCCTTCTTGCCTTCCTCCCTTCTTGCCTTCCTTCTTTCCTTCCTTCCTTCTTTCCTTCCTCCCTCCCTTCTTTCCTTCCTCCCTCCCTTCTTTCCTTCCTCTCTTCTTGCCTTCCTCGCTTCTTTCCTCCCTCCCTTCTTGCCTTATTCCCATCCTTTGCTTCCTCCCTTCTTTCCTTCCTCCCTTCATCTCTCCCTCCCTTCTTTCCTTCCTCCCTTCTTGCCTTCCTCCCTTCCTTTGCTTCCTCCCTTCTTGCCTTCCTCCCTTCATTCCTTTCTCCCTTCTTGCCTTCCTCTCTTCTTGCCTCCCTCATTTCCTTTGCTTCCTCCCTTCCTTTCTTCCTCAGTTCCACGTATTCAAGTTTTCCTTTACTCGCCCACCATTGTTCTTGTTTTATTTTACTTTTTTTTTATCTATTCTTACATCCGTCTATCTTTCCTTCCTTTCCTTCCCATCCCTTCCCTTCCCTTTCATTTAATTTCCTTCCCTTCCCTTTCACGTATTTGTCCAAGCTTTCCCTTCGCCTTCTTTTATTTCTTTTATTTTCCTTGTCTTCGCAACGTCCGTCTTTACTTATGTATATATTTTTACAACGACTCGGCACATTTTTGGTTCGGTTTATTTTAGTCTCCGTTCTCAGGTCGTTTTCCGTTTTTTTTTCTTCTTTTTTATCATTCCTTTACACATCAGAGAGAGAGAGAGAGAGAGAGAGAGAGAGAGAGAGAGAGAGAGGCCTCCTTCGTGACCTAATGTCTATATGGAGTCGGCTCACCAGCGCATCCGTGTTTAGCATTTTAAAATTAACCACCGACCAGTGAGAGAGAGAGAGAGAGAGAGAGAGAGAGAGAGAGAGAGAGAGAGAGTTGCGTTGTGTTGCCTCGTCTCGGTGTTGCTCGACGAGTTAGTTTATGGAGCTGCGTGCGTCTTCTTTTTACTTATGCATGACGTCTGAGGGTACGAGAGAGAGAGAGAGAGAGAGAGAGAGAGAGAGAGAGAGAGAGAGAGAGAGAGGGGGGGGGATGGCGGGGGGGGAGGTTATATGGCCGTGAGTAAGGAGAACGGACCAAGTGACAGGCAGAGTGTTAAACAAGAGGTAGAGGACGTGGCCACCCCTCACCACCTCTTTTTGCGGGCGGAGGAAGACGAAGAGGAGGAGGAGGAGGAGAAGATTAATAGAGAAGAGGAGGAGGAGATGAACAGAGAAGAGGCGCTGAACTACACTCATTTTTTCTCTTTTCTCATGTTGTTCTTTTTTCCACATTTTTCAATCTTCAAATCTTATCATTGTCTCTGTTTTGTTATTAATATTGTAATGCTACACACTCTCTCTCTCTCGTACACCTGTTTTTATTGATTAACCTTCCTCCCCCTCACCTGGACACAGTTTTCCCCTTTGTCCCCTTCTCTCCCCTCCCCCCCTTCATCAGGTGTTTGGTTTAGGGCTTTGTTTGTTTACCTGGATGGGGAGGGTGATCAGTGAGGGGAGCAGGAGGAGGAGGAGGGGAAGAGAGAGGAAGGAATGGAGAGTAATGGTCAGTGTTATTTTTTCCTCCTGCATATCTCTCTTCCTTTTCCTCTGTCATTTCTTTTTTACCTCTATTTGTATTATTGCGGTTTTTGTTTTCTCGTTTTATTTGCTCGATCTTCGCTGCTTCATTCATCTATATGGTCCTGAGTTCTCATATTTTCTTTGTTTTCTTGTTTTATTTGGTCCATCTCGGCTGCATCCAAGGTCTAAATGGCTGCATCACCCATCGACGTAATATTTCGTTCTCATATTTCCTTGTTTTTTTTCTTCTTTGTCATTGTCTTCCCGTTTCTCTTGTTTGTTGGTTCTGTGCCCTAAAATACCTGGGCCAGCCTTCGAATTGTACTCATTTTTTTTTGTACACTTCCGCTCCTTTCCTTTCCGTTCCTATACTAATCTACTTATCATCCCTTCCCTTATCTAATCTTGAACGTTTTTCCTCTGTGTTTCTCTCTTCTGAGCTTTCGAACTTTACTAATTGCCTTTTTCTATTACATTTTTCCCTCACACGTTCGTTTACTATACAATTGGTGACCTCTAATTGTACCCTTATTCCCTTGCCTTCTCCATGACGTTTATCCCTGTGTTCTTTCTTCCTCTCTTCTAAGCCTTTGAACTTTCCTCATCATCGTTTTCTTTTCCCCTTTTTTTTCCGTCCACGTTTATTTCCGTTCGTGTAGTTATCAGCGTTTAATTTCACTCGTTTTCCCTTATCTCATTCTGAACGTTTTTATTTTTCCTTGCGTGTCCTTTCTTCTGAGCCTTCGAACTTTACTTATCTTAATTTTCTTGTTTACTTTTACCGGTAATCGTTTTCTTTTGTACACTAATCAGATACTTTTAATTGTACTCATATCATATTCTCGTACATTTGCCTTTGTGTTCCTCTCTTCTGAGCCCTCAAACTTAACTGATCTTCATTTTCTTGTTTATTTTTTACCGCTAATCATTTTATTTTGTACACTAATCAGCTAGTTTTAATTGTACTCATATCATATTCTCTTACATTCGTCTTTGTGTTCCTCTCTTCTGAGCCTTCGAACTTAACTCATCTTCATTTTCTTGTTTTATTATCTTCCGCTAATCGTTTTCGCTTGTATACACTTTAGCCCCGTTTAATTATTTCTACTTATATTCCCTTATCTTCGCCCGACGTTTTTCCCCCCCGTGTTCCTCCTTCCTCGCCTCCTCGCTGCCTCCTTATTCGGCGGCTTCATTGTCGTCATCGTTGCCGTCTCACCCTTCTTGTCCTCCCTCCAAATACGCGGTGATTATGCGCAGAAAACCAGTCCTCGTGTCTGTCTGTCCCTCTGTCTGCCTGTCTGTTCTTTTGTTTGTGTATTCGTCTTCCTGTGTTTTTCCGTCTGCCTGTATGTTTGTCTGTGTATATTATGTGTCTGTTTGCATGCCTGTCTACATTCTTTTGTCTGTTTGAGTTCTGTTTTGTCTGTTTATGTGTTTGTTTGTCACGTGTCTGCGTCCATTATTCTGTTTGGCTTCATGTCGGTCTAATGTCTGTGTCTGTCTGTCTGTCTGTATATCAGTGTGCGTATTTATTTCTGTACATGTATTTTTGTATGTGTATTTTTCTCCTGCTTCAAAATTAACTCGTGTTTGTGTGTGTGTGTGTGTGTGTGTGTGTGTGTGTGTGTGTGTGTGTGTCGGTGGGCGGCTGTGGGCGTGTGTACAGGTGGCCTCGGACCAGAGAGCTGTATTGCGTCACACTAATTGGGATGGAGGTGGGCGGTCGGGGGGGAGGGGGGAGGGCGATAGGAAGGGGATCGGGAGGGGGCGGGGAGGGGAGAAGGAGGCTGGAGAGGTGTGTGGTAGAGATGGGAGTATACAGTGTTCCAAGAATCACCCCTCCCCTTTTATACACCTCCTCCTCCTCCTCCTCCTCTTCTTCTTCCCTCACCCTTCTGCACCTCTACCTCCTCCATTGTTAGTATTCCGTGCAGCGCTTACCGATGTTTTTCACCTCACCTCTTCATCCATGCTGGTGTTCGCATCACCACCGGAAGGAGAAAGGGCAAGGGTCGCGATGTATAAGCTACGTAACATCCCAGATCATCACATCCTGCGTAAATCCATCTTGGGGTTCGAGGGAGAGTGACGAAGCTGTTTAGTTTTTCTCTCACTCGCTCTCTTGCTCTCCTGGCACTTCGGCTCAACGGCGTTTTATCTTATCGTTAACACCCTTATTGGTTTACCGTTTGGGCCTATCCGGGGCAGGTGTTTTGTTTCCCTATCGGTTCATAACACCATACCTCTGAACATGGACGTCGTATGATTTCCTTCCCTCTATTATTTCCATATTCCCGTGATTTTATTACCCCTTATTTCCCTCCCTCTTATTTCCTTCCCATATCTATTTCTTCTCCTATTTTTTCCCTCTTTTTTCCTTCCTATAGTTATTTCTTTTCCTCTTATTTTCTTCCCTTGATTTCCTTCTGTCTGATATTGCCTTTCCTCTGTTTTCCTTCCCTCTGTTATTTCCTTCCTTTTCTTCTTTCCTTTTCTTCGATATTTCCTTTTGTCTGTGATTTTCTTCCTTTTCTTATTTCCTTCCCTCTGATATTTCCTTCCCTCTGTTATATCCGTCCCTCAGTTCTTTTTCTTCCCCCTGAGGACTGACAGGTATCTCACTCCTATGGGTATACCTGCCTGAGGACTGACAGGTAACTCACTCCTATGGGTATACCCGGGGACTGAAAGGTGATAGGCAGGTACATAGGGCCCGTGTTTATGTGTGTACCTGTGATAACCTGGATTTCACTGGACGCTAAAAGGAGAAGTGTAATTATGGTTTCAAGGGATATCCCGGATCGTACGGAGGATTGAGATACCGGGGCTTTTGTGTACTGAGAACCCATTGTTTCATCATCGTCATCGTCAATCGTATAGGTTCACTGAAGGATGACTGTCTCTACTTACGTTTTCCAACTATATGTGTGATGTTAGAGTACCATTTCATCCAACTCCGGCGTATTTTCTACTTTTTTAATCATCGTCATCGTCAGCCGTATTAGTTCATTGAAGTATGACTATTTTTACCAACGTTTCCATCTCTGTGTCTGGTGCTAGAGCTCAGTGCTGACCTGCTTCGACATATGTCCTAGTTTTTTTATTATCGTTATCGTCAGTCGTATAAGTCCACTGGAGGGTGACTGCCTCTACCAACGTTCCCCATCTCTGAGTTCGATATTAGAGCATTAAGAGTACTGGGACCATATTCTCAAACGCTTCGCCGCTTACACACTCACATTTGACAGGGTTTTTGAAGGGGTATTGAGCATTTCCAGCGGTACATTTATGACCCTGGTGGTAGTTTGACCCCTCTTCTGTACCTTAAACGTGAAAAATACCCATGAAAACCCGATTAAACTCCATATTAGCCTTTGGAAATAGATGACATGAGAGGTGGAAGCGTCTGAGAATACCGCCCCTGTTCCGTCCTGCTCCGGCAAATGCTCTCGCTTCACCTCGCCACTTGGTCCTCTGTCTGCCCTGACTCTTACCATTTCTGTCTTACCACTCGTTACTTGGCTTGTTCTCTACCTCATAACCATACCATTATACTATACCTGTACTTTACTATGCCTAACGTACTATACCCACATGTCATGCTTATACGGACTTGCATAATATATAACTTTGAAAACAGCAAAACTGTTAGTAATCGTTAAGGGTGAGAAGGCTTAAAGAGCCATCAAAGGGGAAAAAACAACATATAGGAAATTCAGTTACCAAAATGAGAGAAAAGTATAGGAAACTGAGTTATTAAGGAGGAGAAAATATGGGAAATTCAAACTTTTCAAGGGGGAGAAAGTATGAGAAATTGAGAATTATTAAGGAGGAGAAAATATGGGAAATTCAAACTTTTCAAGGGGGAGAAAGTATGAGAAATTGAGAGTTATTAAGGAGGAGAAAATATGGGAAATTCAAACTTTTCAAGGGGGAGAAAGTATGAGAAATTGAGAGTTATTAAGGAGGAGAAAATATGGGAAATTCAAACTTTTCAAGGGGGAGAAAGTATGAGAAATTGAGAGTTATTAAGGAGGAGAAAATATGGGAAATTCAAACTTTTCAAGGGGCAGAAAGTATAGGAAATTGAGATTATTAAGGAGGAGAAAATATGGGAAATTCAAACTTTTCAAGGGGCAGAAAGTATAGGAAATTGAGATTATTAAGGAGGAGAAAATATGGGAAATTCAAACTTTTCGTGGGGGAGAAAGTATAGGAAATTGAGTTATTAAGGAGGCAAAAATATGGGAAATTCAAACTTTTCAAGGGGGAGAAAGTATGAGAAATTGAGAGTTATTTAGGAGGAGAAAATATGGGAAATTCAAACTTTTCAAAAGGGAGAAAGTATAGGAAATTGAGATTTATTAAGGAGAAAATATGGAAAATTCAAACTTTTCGTGGGGGAGAAAGTATAGGAAATTGAGTTATTAAGGAGGAAAAAATATGGGAAATTCAAACTTTTCGTTGGGGAGAAAGTATAGGCAATTTAGAGTTAAGGAGGAAAAAATATGGGAAATTCAGTACTTTCAAGGGGGAGAAAGTATAGGAAATTGAGTTATTAAGGAGGAAAAAATATGGGAAATTCAAACTTTTCGTTGGGGAGAAAGTATAGGCAATTTAGAGTTAAGGAGGAAAAAATATGGGAAATTCAAACTTTTCAAGGGGGAGAAAGTATAGGAAATTGAGAGTTATTAAGGAGAAAAAAATATGGAAAATTCAGTATTTTCAAGGGGGAGAAAGTATAGGAAATTCAGGGTTAACAATGGAGAAAATATAAGAAATTACATGTTATCAAGGGGGAACAAAATATAAGAAATTACATGTTATCAAGGGGGAGCAAAATATAAGAAATTACATGTTATCAAGGGGGAACAAAATATAGGGAAGCTAATGCACACACTGGTGACGTCAAGTAGAGGAGCAATCTGATATGAAGCAAGCAAACCACATATTGCGTAATCACTTCTCCGTACAGATAAGCGTGACGGGCAATGATAACGCAGGCCAGGCGCTGCAGGTGGCTGGCTGTTATCGGAAGTTAATGATAAGTGTAGCGTTGTCAGCGGGTTGTCGCAAACGGGCCTTTGTTTTTCCTCTGAATTGCCTCCGTTGTTGTAAAAAAAAAAGGGGTGTATTTGAAGCTCATGTTAAAAGTAGAGTTGTCAGCGGTGTAAAAAAAAGAAGTGTATTCGATGTTAATAATAGAGAGTAGAATTGTCAGCGGGTTGCCTCAAACGCACTTTTTTCTTTGTTTGTTTTCTGTTTTTGCTTTTCCCTTGATCTGCTTCCGTTGCTGTAAAAAAAAAAAAAAAGTGTATCAGAAGTTAATTTAATGATAGAGTAGAATCGTTAGCGGGTTGCCTCAAACACCTTTTTTTTTTTTTTTATCGAGCTGCTTCCGTTGTAAAAAAAAAAAAAAAAGAAAGTGTATCAGAAGTTAATTATTTGAAAACGAATTGCCAGCGGATTTCCTCGAGTGGATTTTCTTGTTTATTCGTTTTCTGTTTTTTCCTTGAATTGCTTCCGCTGTTGTGAGAGAGGGTGCATCAGAAGTTGATTTTAGGACCGCGTAGAATTGTCAGCGGTTATTCTCAATCGAGCTCCTTATTTATACATCATATATATATATATATATATATATATATATATATATATATATATATATATATATATATATATATATATATATATATTTTTTTTTTTACTAAGCTGCTTCCGTCGCTGTAAGAAAAAAGTTGTTGGTTGCCATATTTCTCGTGTGATATTGAGAAGACTTTACTCGTTCATGATCTGGAAAAAAAAAAAACGCGTGAAGGTTAGTGTTTAGATTTTTATTTTGTTATTTATTTATTTACTTATTTATTTATTTATTTATTTTATTTTATTTATTTATTTATTTATTTAT
Source organism: Eriocheir sinensis (assembly GCF_024679095.1). Classification (NCBI taxonomy): domain Eukaryota; kingdom Metazoa; phylum Arthropoda; class Malacostraca; order Decapoda; family Varunidae; genus Eriocheir; species Eriocheir sinensis. Next base: position 17,147,464 of record NC_066529.1, read on the forward strand.
TTATTTATTTATTTATTTATTTTTTGAGGGGGGACGGTGAGGGGAAAGATCTGTTTTTATTGAGGAAGTATCCATATTACGAGGCTTATCTTGAAGGAGAGGAGTAGGGGGAGGACCTTTCTCATATCGCCCGTAAAGAGAGTCAAGAAAATAGGTGGTATCTTCTTCCTCCCTGCCTTAATCGCTACTGTGGTCGGCTACTCTTGTATCTTGTCGCCAGTATCGTCTGTCCTCTTCATCCACTTCGTCCAGACCCAACTGCCTCATATCTCTCTCAATTCCGTCCCTCCATCTAAATCTCCGTCTTCACACAAAACACACATACAAAAGGAAACAAAGAGAAGCAGTAGGACACGTATGGCCAAGCCTGTGTCCACACCCCACCATTGCAAGGTTCTAGAGTGGGGCATTTCCTTAACCAAACGCTGACCAAACGGCTGCTGATCGGTCCGCTGAATACGTAGAACTTATCCTTTCTTCGAGTGTAGTATTGTGACACGTTATAATTGACTAAGTGAGGTGAGGCAAGATGCTGGGGTGGGAGGGAAGGGGAAGAGGCAGGGTGGTTCAAGAAGAGGCAAGATGGGAGGGTGTGTGGGGGAGGAAGGGAGGGATGTGTGGCGCTGTATGGATGGGTTGTATGGCTGTAGGAGTGAGAAAAGAGGAAGAAAATGGGAGTGGAGGATATATGTATAGTGCTTCGTAAGGTGTGTGGTTAAGAGGAGTTGTATGGAGTATGTATGTATATTTGATGAGAGGAGTGGAAGAAAGAGGGGAAAAAGGAGTTTAATGGAGTACGTATATTTGTGAGGTTAAAATAAAAGAGATAAATGTGGTAGATGTTTAAAGTTTATGGCATTGAGGTCAAAAGGCTAGATAACTAAATAGAAAAATAGATAGATAAATACAGAGAGACCGAGAGAGAAAGAGAATATATGGCACTCCCATCACACTTTCATCACGTTTTAAGACCTCGCCGTGCATAGATATGAAGCGACGTAGCAGAGTCACCTAGTAGCGAATCCTCTCCGCCCTTTCATTCGGTTCATACGAGGATGATGATGCGGCAAAAGCTCATATCATTCCTCTCCATGCCGTGAACATGCCCCGAGGATGCCAGGCGGTGGTGGTGGAGGTAGAAGCACTAGAGGGGAGAGAGGCAGGTCTTAATGTCGTGGTGATGTAATGGTGTGATGGTGTTGTGGGTATTCCTGGGTGTGGTGACAGGGCGGCGGCGGCATCGGGGACAAAGCCGTGTTGGGGCATGATAGAAAGACAAATGAGGAATGGCACAAGAGCGGGAGGGCAAGAGTGTGAGGATAGCTGCCAGGATAAGAAGGAAAGGCCAGCAGAAATTAATAGAGAGATAGGAAGTTAAACAGTGATAAAACGTAATAAAAAGACAAGAGGGAGAATAGGAAGACACAATAACGGGAAGGGAGGGGAAGGGAGTGAGGATGGCGGCCAGGATAGGAAGGAAAGACCAGCAGAAATTAATAGAGAGATAGGAAGTTAAACAGTGATAAAACGTATAAAAAGACAAGAGGGAGAATAGGAAGACACAATAACGGGAAGGGAAGGGAAGGGAGTGAGGATAGCGGCCAGGATAAGAAGGAAAGACTAGCAGAAGTTAAAAGAGAGAGATAGAGAGTTAGACAGCGATAAAACATAATAAAAAGACAAGAGGGAGAATAGGAAGACACAATAACGGGAAGGGAGGGGAAGGGAGTGAGGATGGCGGCCAGGATAAGAAGGAAAGACTAGCAGAAGTTAAAAGAGAGATAGAGAGTTAGACAGCAATAAAACATAATAAAAAGACAAGAGGGAGAATAGGAAGACACAGGGACGGGAAGGGAAGGGAAGGGAGTGAGGATGGCGGCCAGGATAGGAAGGAACGACCACCAGCAGTAAAACAGAAGAAAGTTAAAAGAAAGTTAGACGGTGATAAAGCAAGATAAAAAGACAGAAAAGCCAGAATAGGAGGACACAGGGACGGATAGGATAGGAGAGAAGGACCATCAATGAAGTAGATGAAGGAAAATGGAAATGAATAGAGAGAAAGTTAGTGATGAAGCAAAATAATGAGACAAGAGGGAAGAAAGGACGATGCGGGGAGGAGAGGGAATGAGGATAACCGCCAGAATCGGAAAGATCTGAAAAAGTAGTGGAACGAAAATGCAAATGAATAGGGAGAAAGTTAGTGATGAAAAGACAAGAGGAGGGAGAACAGGAGGATACGGGGAAGAAAGGAAATGAGGATAACGCCCAGAATAGGAAAGATCTGAAAAAGTAGTGGACGGAATATGCAAACGAGAGAAAGTTAGTGATGAACCATTATGAAAGACAGATGATGGAGGATAGGAGGATTCGGGGAAGGGAAGGAGGTGAGAATAGGAAAGGAGTTAAAAGAATAAAGTAGTGGAAGGAAAATGCATATGAATAGAGAGAAATTTAGTGACGAAGCATTATGAAAGACAGATGAGGGAGGATAGGAGAAAGGGAAGGAGGTGAGGATAGGAAAGGAGTTAAAAGAATCTGAAGTAGTGGAAGGAAAATGCAAATAAATAGAGAGAAATTTAGTGATGAAGCATTATTAAAGACAGATGAGGGAGGATAGGATGATACGGGGAAGGGAAGGAGGTGAGGATAGGCAAGGACTAGGAAGAAGCTGAAGTGGGGGGAAGGAAAACGTAAATGAGAGAAAAAGTTAGTAATGGAGCATGAGATAGATACAGAGAGAGAGAGAGAGAGAGAGAGAGAGAGAGAGAGAGAGAGAGAGAGAGAGAGAGAGAGAGAGAGAGAGAGAGAGAGAGAGAGTATATGACACTCCCATCACACTGTCATCACGTTTTAGGACCTCACCGTGCATAGATATGAAACGAGGGACAGAATGACACGAGAAGGGAAGGCAGTGAGGAGGATGGCCAGGCCCGTATACTCAAACGATTCAGCACCCAAGTACACAATTAACAAGGCGTTCATAGGAGTTTCGGGCATTTCCAGGGGTAGTTTTATGTCCCAGGTGGTAGTATGACCCTTCTTCTGTACCGTGAACCTAAAATAACAGTCGTAAGAACCTGATTGATCTACTGTTTGGCCCTTGGAAATAGTTGATGTTAGAGGTGGGAGCGTCTGAGTATACCGCCCCGGGATAGGAAGGAAAGTCCACCAGCAGTAAACTAAAGGAAAGAAAATGCAGAGAAGTGAGAAAATCAGACAGCGAGTGATAATGACAGAAAAAAACAGCGTAAGAATTTTTTTTTTTACAACAAAGGAGACAGCTCAAGGGCACAAAAAAGGAAACAATAATAAAAAAGCCCGCTATTATTTTTTTTAATGAATGAAAAAATGAACAAATGAAGAGGGTGAAGCAACACAAAGAAGGATAAGGTGATAGGAGGAAAGGAATAGATAGAACAGCGATAAATGAACGCAGGGGATAAAGATAAACTAGAGCAATGGAATACATGGAATAACGTAGGTAAAGAGGAAATTGAGAGGGATAGAAGTGATAAGCAGAGTGAGAAAAATAAAGTGTGTTTAGGGAGGAAGATACGAGACTTTGCGAACCATAGAATAGGGGAAGGGAGGGGAGGGGAGGTAGGCAAAGCGTTTCAGCCAGGCGGGGAGTGAGGAGAGGGGGCGAGGGAGATAATGTGTTACAGCTGAGTGGGGAGAGTGTAGGAAAGGGGAAGGGCAGGGGTGAAGAGGCAATACTTTATAACTGTGGAGAGTTGGGGAGAGGGGGGAAGGAGATTGTTTTGGGGAGGGATGGGGAGGTTATATGATACAGCTGGGTAGACTGTTAGGGAGGGGGGCTAAGGAAGATAATGTGTTGGGGAAGGGAAGGGGAGGAGGGATGGGGAGGCACATGTTACAGTTGGGTGGAGAGAGTAGGGAGAGCTGAGGAAGATGATGTAGTGGGCAAGGGAGGGAAGGATGGGGAGGTAATCTGTTATATCTGGGGAGAGAGTTTTGGGGAGGGGCTGAGGAGATGATGTGGTGGTAAAGAGAAGAAGGGAGGGGTAGACAGGCAACACATTACAGCTGTGAGGGGAGGGAGGCACGGGGTAGGAGAGGGAAGGTTTGAAGAGGATCAGGCACGTACGGCCAATCACGTGGCCCCACATGAGGATGGAGATTGTAACATTTTTCGTAGATAACAATAAGTGAGGCGATCGACGGAGGGGAGGTGACGGTGGCGGCGTGGGGGGGCACAGCACAGAGAGGGAAGGAGGACTGGTGAGGAGGGTACCTGTGGTAGCGTAGCGGCACCCTCGCAGTGGCCCGGCCTGCTCAGTTGGCCGTGTGGCACTGTTGTTGGTGGTGCGGCGTGGTGCAGCGCTTCTCGTGCCCCCTGAGCCACGCGCGTCGGGGAGTCACTCTACTGCGGTTGGTTACTTCCTGCTCCCCTCACACACATACGTACTCACCTCAGCTGCTACGTGGAGGGCCCAGCTATCATCTCACCTGGGCTTCATTTCCTTGGTTCCGCTGGTTTGTTGTCTTCGTTATACCACCGTTCCCTCGTCCTCCCTCGTCCCCTTCTCCTGTCCGGCGTGAGTGGGTGTGGCCTGTCGTGTGTTTTCGTACCGTCCGTCGTCCACTTGATACGCGCTGCCCTGCTCTGAGGATGTGTGGCGGCGGCGGCACACCTGTGAGGCAACGGCTGGCTGGTGAGTGTGTGTGTGTGTGTGTGTGTGTGTGTGTTGATGCCATTTTATAACCCTCATTACTATGTTGCCCTGTGTGTGTGTGTGTGTGTGTGTGTGTGTGTGTGTGTGTGTACCTGAGCTGCCATGTAGTGACGCTAACAAGGAGAATTAGTGTTAATTTTGAGTTGTTAGGCCTTCTCGCCCCCTCCTTGGCCTCCTCCTCCTCCTCCTCCTCCTCCTCCTCCTCCTCCTCCTCCTCCTCTCTTCATCCACTTTATTCTCTCATTTCGTATTTTCGTTTTCTTTTTTGCCTATACACAGTTGCCTCATCTCTTTTTGTTTGTTCCTCCTTCAAACTCTCTCTCTCTCTCTCTCTCTCTCTCACCTTCTCTTACTCTCCCTTCCATCAGATGCTTCCCCTCAGATGCCTCACAGTCTTCCATTAATTTTCTTCATTTTTTCTTTAACTGTTCTACGTTTTAATTCAAATTTTCTTGTGTTATTTGGTTTCCCCTTTTAGTCATTATCTTCATTGTATTTTTGCTTGTATTTCGTATTGCTTCTTATCTCTCTCTCTCTCTCTCTCTCTCGTCTATAGGCCCACTGTCTGCTGGATGCATTCCTATGGGGGGAGGTGGGGAGGTCACACTCAAGGTCAGGAGGTCAAGTGTTAGTGTCTGGGAGAAGGTGGAGGCAAGGGGAAAACCTCCTCCGCCTCGTCCTCCTCCTCCTCCTCCTCCTCCTCCCCCCCCATGGTTCAGTTACATCCGCGTTTTCTTCCTTTCCGCTATCTCAGTTTTCCCTTCTCATTCCTAAATTCATGGTGTTGTTTTTTTTGTGTGTGTGTAAATTGAGGTGGTTTTTAATTCCGGTTTGGTATTTCTTTGATTTTTTTTCCTTCCAACGACGTACTTGGAGTCATGATTTTTATTTTTTATTTTTTATTATGAGGAAATAAATGGTCAGATCGACTCACATTCTTTTCCTATTCAAATGTTAATGTTCTCTCTCTGGTTCTCTCTTCTCTGTGTTATAAAATTACATCTACATTTCTTTATTTATCTTAGTAATTAGCTGCTCAAATCCATTAGCATATTATTAGTAACTTATTATTCATATTTTCTTTACCTTTTTCTCCAAGGCTCGTGTTCGCTGTCTCGTTAATGTTCTCTCCTAAAATTACATCTCCATTCCTTCATGTGTCCTCGTAATTAGATACTAAACCCATTACCATATGTTTACGCTACAAAAAAAAAGCTTGTTCTCGCCCGTATGGTAGTAAGGCTTCAACGAGACCAACGAGCTTTAATTTCATCTGGCCACCACATCCACTCGTTAGCCTGTCACTCGGTCCGCCAGCCCGTCTCCATCTGCGTCATATATTACTTGAAAAAACATCATCCCTCCTCCCCCCCTCTTGGCCGTGCTCTGTTACACCTCCCATAGAAATCCTCACTTTATAAGCACTTAAATCTCGTTGTTACCTATTCTTCCTCGCACATAGGCCCCATCATGGCTCTAGATTCACCACTGCCCTCCTCTCTCCTCCCTCCAGCCCACCCTTACGTCACCCTCCGTAAAGGTCTTCTGGCGTGTGTTAGCTAAAGGCAGGGGTCACTTAATTCTTCTCTCTGTGCTCCCTTAATCACTCATAGTCACCCCGAGTCACAATGGGTTCTTAGTCCTCTACGTTTGAGTCCTTCTTTTTCTCTCTCTCTCTCACCCCACGAAGCGTCAGTTGTCTCCCCTCACTGGTGTCACTTTTCCCTCCTCCTCGTCTTCCTCCTCTTCTTCTTCCTCCTCCTCCTGACGCTCTAAGTCTTGGCGGGTCGTTTGTCATCACAGATTAAAATGAGACTGCAATTTATTGTTTGACGGATCAACAGAGAAAGAGAGAGACGTTGTGTGTGTGTGTGTGTGTGTGTGTGTGTGTGGCTAGACAAAGGAAACAGATAAGGATTGTGCGTCAGTGAGGGAAAGAGGAAAAACCGACCAGTGCTGATAATGGAGGAGAGAGAGAGAGAGAGAGAGAGAGAGAGAGAGAGAGAGAGAGAGAGAGAGAGAGAGAGAGAGAGAGAGAGAAAGGCACTCACAGTACACCCTCATAAAGCAGTAAGCGAGGAGATACTGAATGAATATTTATCGAAGTATTAAGAGTCTTGCCGATGGTGTGTGTGTATGTGTGTGTGTGTGTGTGTGTGTGTGTGTGTGTGTGGGTCGTATGGAAGGAGGCAGAAGGAGGAAGGGAGTGGAGTGGAGAGGAAAAGGAGGAGGAGGAGGAGGAGGTTTGTGGGAAGGATAGTACCACTTGAGTGTGTTAATGGAGGAGAAAAGAGGAGGATTGAGGGAGTGGAGGAGGAGTAGAAGGAGAGGAGGGGAGGAGGCAAGAATGAGGGTGAGGCAGGAAGAGGGAGAGAACGAGGGTGGAGGAAGAGGTTGGGTAGGTTGGCAGAGGGAAAGAAAGAAGAGAAAGGAGGAAAGGATTGCAAGGAAACACAAACTTACGTCACCATAGATTTAAAGGTTGAAGAAATGATGGGAAAAGAAGGAAAGGGAAGAAGAGAGAAGGGATAAAATTATTGCAAAGAAACACAAACCCACTATTTTATTAAGTAGCAAGTGAGGAAGGGAAGGGGAGGGAAGGGAAGGGAAAGAAAACGTAAGGAAGGGAAGGGCAGGGAAAGGAAAAATAGGGAAGGGTTTAAAATATTACTAAGAAACACAAATCCTCTTCATGACAAATTTAAGGAAGGAAAAAAAGGAGGGGAAAACACACACACACACACACACACACACACACACACACACACACACACACACACACACACACACACACACACACACACACACACACACACACACACACACACACACACACACTCCAGGTTTCCCCTCCCCGCCCAGCCTCTTACCCTCCCCCCCTCTGAACAGGCTGGGTTATGTGGAGTCATGTTTGGCCTCCACCGCTCAGTAGGGTCAGACACGTTGGGTTTACCTGCCCCATATAAGGTGCGCCAGGTGTGGCCTATACCTCGTCTAGGGGTCACGCTAATCTACTCTTTGTATACGGTTATTGAGTTAGTTAGAGTCAGCTAGTTAGTCAGATAGTACGTCAAGTTTATAGACAGTCAGTTAGTAAGTTTGTTAGTTGGTTTATAAGTCAGTCAGGTAGTTAGTTAATTAGTTAGCGTGTGAGTTAGTTAAACAGTATCAGTTGTTATTCAGTCAATTAGAAAGTTAGTCAATTTGTTCGTCAGTCAGTCAGTTGGGTAATCAGTTAGCTCGGCAATCTCATAGTTATTCAGTTACTTAGCGAGTCAAATTGTTAGTTAGTAAGTTGGTATGTTTTTTAGTTTGTCTCTCTGTTAGTTATTCAGTTAGTTAGTGACTTGATTACAGACAAAGTTCAGTTCACAATACAATAAATACAAAAATACCAAACTGAAAAGCAACTTCTAAAAAACTTCAACTTTATCAGAAAAAAAAAAACTGAACACAAAAAAATCGATTACCTCCTATAATTAAACGTTGATCTAATGCAACACGTAACCCACAAAAAAGGTGAATGATGGTACACACACACACACACACACACACACACACACACACACACACCGAGTTATGAGCAGTTGGGGCGACAGTTCCCTCACCTTGACGCGGCCGACAGGTGTTCTCCGGCTCACACCTTATCTATGGAGAGTCACGCGTCTCTTTAATTGGTGGAGGCAGGTGTGACCGCCTCTCCTTGTTGACGCCGGGGGGACAGGTGCAGCTTGCCTTACGTGTGTGTGTGTGTGTGTGTGTGTGTGTGTGTGTGTGTGTGCTCTCCTTTCACTGCTAGAACTGGGACATATCCATTCCCTGTCTTGCATTTATAGGCTGGGTAAAGGAATTGACTTTCGCTGAGAGAAGGACAACTATGTGTATGTACGTGTGTGTGTGCGTGTGCGTGTATTGATCTACCATCTGGTTTTTACGAGATATAAAAGTTGTGAGTGAGGTGATAAATACGGGAGAAAAACCTGAATTAAGAGTTGTGAGCTGATAAACGTCAGATAAGGATCCGAACCAAAAGATATTAGTTAGATGATCAGGGCTAAAGAGGGACATGAAAATTAGTGCTGAGGGAGATGATAAGCACGAGAGAACCTGAAACAAGAGTCGTGAGTGAGTTGGTAAACACAGGGAAAGGACCTGAAATAAATGTGTGACATATAGAGCAAACTGTTCCGAATGTCTAGCGCCAACATTGACAGGTGTGAAAGTAACAACCTGGCGTGCTCGGTGAAGGGAGAGGGAAGAGACGGACAGCGAGGGTGGCCATGGGTGACTAAGAGAAGGAGGGGTGGGAGGGAGGGTGGGAGAGGGTGGTAGGGAGGGAGGGAGGTGGTCGTGTGGCAGCGTGTAGGTCCTAATGGTTTATTCACGTGAGAGACAATGACTCATCCGCCACGCTGGAAATTACTCACACCACTGGACTGTGCATGCGTACGGGCTTATACACACACACACACACACACACACACACACACACAGGTTGTCAAGAGATGTCAGGTGGGAGGTAGTTACTCATTATGGTTAACTGATGAGAGAGAGAGAGAGAGAGAGAGAGAGAGAGAGAGAGAGAGAGAGAGAGAGAGAGAGAGAGAGAGAGAGAGAGAGAGAGAGAGAGAGAGAGAGAGAGAGACTTGGCAATAGGATGGGATGTCAGTGGCTATGGTAGGTAGAAACACACACACACACACACACACACACACAGATGGCTTACCACTTGATCACTTCATTCCACTTCGCACTATTTATTATTATTATTATTATTATTATTATTATTATTATTATTATTATTATTATTATTATTATTATTATTATTTTTCGTTCAATTTATGTATGCCAGTCTGTTCTGTTTGTTCTTCCTTTTTTTGTTCTTCGTCTTCCCTCTCTATTTGTTATCGTGCCTTTCTCTTTGCCTTTATATTTTTCTTTGTCTCTTTATCATCTTGTCTCTTCCTGTATTTATTCAAGTCCATCGTTCTTTCTTTATTGTTCCTTTTCTCCATTTTCTGTTGGACTTTCTTCAATGATCTTCCTTTTTATTTATTTATTTCCTTCTTTACATCTCTTTATCATGTTCTGTCTCTTCCTTTCTTTCATACCTTCCTTCCTTCCTTCATACTTTCCTTCCTTCTTTGTTTCTGCTTTCTTATTTGTTTTTTTCTGTATTTCTTATTTTCTCATCATTTCCTTCTTATTTCTCTATTTACACTCGTGACTCCACTTAATTCATCCACCAGCAGAGAGAGAGAGAGAGAGAGAGAGAGAGAGAATGCTTCGTACATGAGCTACGCCACAATTGATGATAATTACCATTCAAGGCTTCTTCACAGTGCGTCTTGCGTCCCTCTCCCTCACTCCTCTTAGGCTATATTCTCTCTCTCTCTCTCTCTCTCTCTCTCACACACACACACACACACACACACACACACACACACACACACACACACCGTCTTTTCTTCCCTCCTCTCATCCCTTATTCAATTTCATCTTTCCTTTCCTTCTGTCACTCCATCTTTTCCTTCCTCTTCACTGCTCACCACTCACTGCTCACTCACTCACTCGCTCACTCACTCACTCACTCAATCACTCTTCTCTCCCTGCCAAAGTATGCGTCATAACGTTATGTTTGGCCTGTGTGTTTTTGTGTGTGTGTGTGTGTGTGTGTGTGTGTGTGTGTGTGTGTGTGTGTTATTGGTCAGCGGATGTCTTTAAGATTAAGATTTAAGATTATGGAAACACCGTGTACTTTAAAAAATACTGTGTGTGTGTGTGTGTGTGTGTTTGTGTGTGTGTTTGTGTGTGTGTGTGTGTCATGATGTTGTATTGAGTTGCTAATCTTGTTTCCATAAATCTGCCTTTTTTTATTTTGTTTATCATTATCATTATTGTCGTCATCACCTTCATTAGCTTCTCTTATTGCCATTTTCTCTTTCACCTTTTTTTCCCTTTTAATTTTTCTTCCTCTTTTTTTTTCTTCTTATTTCATTATTATATTGTATTAGCATTGTTACTGTTACTTCTGCTACATCCATTGCGTTTATTACTACTACTACTACTACTACTACTATTTCTACTACTACTTTCCGCCTCTTTCCTGTCTCTCTGTCTGTATATCGTCCTGTCTGTCTGTCTGTCTTGCTAGATCGGTGAGTAAGCTAACTGTCTGTCTGTTTGTGTGGGTTGGAGACGAGGGACTGGAGGAAGGATGGAGGAAAGAGGAAGAGGAAGAGGAAGAGTAAAGGGAGGGATGTAGGGTAGCAAGGAGTGTTGAAGGACGTGAGGGAAGGAAAGGAGGGAAGGAGTAACATATGGAAGGGGAGTTAGAGGAAAAGGAAAAGTGTGGAGGAACAAAACGAAGAAGAGGGAGGAACGAGGAACAATTAAGAATGAGAAGGAGGGAGATAACGAAGATGAAGGGGAGAGGGGGAGAGGGAAGAAAATGAAAGTAGGGCAAGTGAAGGGAGCATGAGGAAGGAAAGGGGAAGGGGAAGGATGAGAGGGAGAATGAGGAAGGAAGGAGGAAGAGAGAGGAGGAAGTGAAGAGGCTAGAACCTCCCTTGTGCTTAACTCCTCTCTCTCTCTCTCTCACCTCAGCAGCATTGGCCTCAAACAATAGGCCCTCTCTCTCTAACACAAATGTCTATAATTTTCTTCCTTTTTTCCTCCTCCTTCTCCTCCTCCTCCTCCGCCTCCTCCGCACTTCTAAATACTTTCTTTTCTGTCCTCTCCACACACGTCTTCCCCACCAAGGAAACAGATGTCTTTCCTCCCTTCTCCTAGTGACCTCTCCTCCTCCTCCTCCTCCTCCTCCTCCTCCTCCTCCTCCTCCTCTACCACCACCTTCGTGAGAATGGAAGCAGTTTCTTGTTTTTTTTTTTTGTGAGTATCGGTAAGAGAAGGAAAAGGAGGAGAAAAAAGAAGAGGAGAAGGAGGAGGAGGAGGGGAGGAGGACCTATTACTCTTCCTGTACAATACCAGTTATAATGAGTTGTGGCATGATATTCTTTGTATAATGCACTCCTCCTCCTCCTCCCCCTCTTTCTTTTCCTCCTCCTCCTCTTCTTCCTCCTCTTCATTTTTTCCCTCCTCCTCCTCCTCCTCCTCCTCCTCCTCCTCCTCGCTTTTACTGAACTGCCTTGTGAGTTAGAAAGGAAAGGAGGAAGGAAGAATGTAGAAATGGAAGAGGAGGAGGACAAGAGGAAAACACAAGAAATACGGGAGAGAGAGAGAGAGAGAGAGAGAGAGAGAGAGAGAGAGAGAGAGAGAGAGAGAGAGAGAGAGAGAGGGTTACCGGAACACCCCACTTAACCTCATGTATGCTTCTTTTCTCCCTATCCTCCCTGTTCTCTCCCTCCTCTTCCTCTCCCTTCTTCTTCCTCCATTTTTATTCATCCCTCTCATCTTCCCTCCGTCTGTTCCATTTTCGCTTTCCTCCTGCATCCATTCTTCTTTTTTTCTTTTTATCTTCCTTCTCTTCCTCTCTCCCTTATTCCTTCCGTCCTTCCCCTTTCTCCCTCTCCTCGTCGTCTTTCTCCTCAACCCTTTAAACATTCGCAGGTGTTTTCTTTTTCCTCTTCCTCTTCTTCCTCCTCCTCCTCCTCCTCTTCCTCTTCTTATCTCTTCATTCAAGTTATTTATTCATGTTCCTTCTTTGCTTCATTCCTCCTCTCTTGTTTTTGTTGCCACCTCCTCCTCCTCCTCCTCCTCCTCCTCCTCCTCCTCCTTCTCCTCCTCCTCTCTCTTTATGCAATCATCTTATTCCCACTGTCTACTTTTCTTCCTCTCGTCTCTCGCCTCCTCCCTCTTCTCTTTGTTCTCTGCTTTTTCCTCCTTCCCTCTTCTCCTCCCTAACCTTCCATCATCTTTTCTTCCTCTCTCTCTCTCTCTCTCTCTCTCTCTCTCTCTCTCTCACACACACACACACACACACACACACACACACACACACACACACACACACACACACACACACACACCTCTGACGCAACACCCCAGTAACAACACACGATAATTTTACTACTACTACTACTACTATACTACTACTACTACTACTACTACTACTACTACTAACATTGACTAATTAACCGCAACTATGAAAGGAACACAATCACCTCCACTACCACCATCACCACCACAGGCAACAACAACAGCAACAACAACAACGACAACAACAACAATTACACATCCCCTGCCTGCTTTTCTGCCTTTCCGGGAATACTTGAAGAAGCGCCCATCGACTTGCTCAATAATACTTGCGAGAGAAAAAAGTAAAGAAAGGAGAAGAGAGAGAAAGGAATAATAAATAGAAAAAGAAATAAGAAAGAAAAGATTAAGTTTGTACATTCCTCGTATCATTTTTTTTTTTGCCTTTTTTTGTTAGACTTTCGAATGTCATGAATGTTTTTGTTTGTTTTGTCTGTTTAATTAATGTGGATTTGTGTGTGTGTGTGTGTGTGTGTGTGTTTGAGAGAGAGAGAGAGAGAGAGAGAGAGAGAGAGAGAGAGAGAGAGAGAGAGAGAGAGAGAGAGAGAGGCTTAGGGTTCAAGAGGGGGCTGGAGTTACTTCTTCGGTCTTCTAGTGTTCCCAAGGCAATTTGTAGTGTAAACAAAGGTGTGGGGGTGGAGGGGGTTGACTGAGGGGGTTGACGGGAAGGCGTGAAGGGGAGTGGGGGGTAAGGTGGGAGGAAACTTATAACTGGGGTTCAGGAAGGGAAGGAGAGGCGAGGGGAAGGGAGGAGGGAGGGGTAAGAGGTAAGGGGAGGGGAAGGTTATGGTAAAGGAGGGGCAGAAAGGGAAGGGGAGGGGAGCTGTAAGAGGTGAAGGGGAAGGGGTAGGAAGGGGGTAGTAATATCATATGAAGGGAAGCAGTTAAAGGGAAGGGAGGGAGCTTAAGAGGTGAAGGGAAGGGTAGGAAGGGTAGTGATATCAGGTGATGGAAGAAGTTAAAGGGAGGGAGAGGTGAGCTGTAAGAGGTGAAGGGAGGGTAGGAAGGGGTAGTGATATCAGATGAAGGGAAGCAGTTAAAGGGAAGGGGAGGGTAGAGCTATGAGGTGAGGGGAGGTGAAGGTGAAGGAGATGTTAGGTCATGATGAGGTAATTTCCTGAGTCCTGCGATTTTATTTCTTTCATTCTACTTCCTTATTACCATCCTATTTGTCTCTTCTTACCCTCTTCCCCACCTCTTCAACCTTCTCCTTTTCTTTTTGCAGTTCCTTGTCTCCTTTGTTACCCTCTCCTCTTCCTCATCCCGTTTTCTTCTCTTAGTTCTTTTTCTCACCATTTCTTCCTCATTTTCTCACGCTCTCGTTTCCTCCCATTGCCTCCCATCCCTCCTCCTCCTCCTCCTCCTCCTCCTCTTCCACTTCCCCTCACAGATTACCTATCATCACCTCCTATCAGACCCCCCTCACCACACCCTTCCTTCGCTCTCCTTCTCTTTTCCTTCCATCATACACTCCCTCTCTCTCCCTTCTTTCTTCCTTCTCCCAATCTTCTTCCCCGCCGTCTCCCCACTTCTCTCCCCCTCTTCTCCCTACCTTCCCTCATACAACCAATCTCCCTTTCCCCCTCCTCCCCACCCTCTCCTTACCTCCTTCCCTCCCTCCTTTGCTCTCCCTACCCTCCACTTCCCTCTCCATCTCCCTTTCCCCTCACCTCCCCCTTCTCCCCCCACCCCCCTCGTGTAAGAATAGAGATGCCTGCCCCACGTAAGCCTAAGGAGGAGGAGGAGGAGAAGGAGGAGGAGGAGTGGTTTGGGGAATAATGTGTTTAGCTACGAGCCTCCATCACCACCACCACCACCACCACCACCACCATCACCACTATCAACAACAACACCACTATCACCACCTTCATCACCTCCACCACCTATAATCATATCCACCGCGTCCTTCTCTCTCCCTTCCTTTTTCTCCCTCCTACCACCTCCACCTTCTTATCCTCCTCTTTACCTCCCCTTCTCCTATTCCTTAATTTGTCTACTTAGTTTTCTTTCTTCGTCTTCACTTCCCTTTATTATCATCTTCCTTCTCTCTCTTTCGTATCCCTTTCTTCAGTCTACCCTAACACCTTCCTCCCTGCATCGTTTTCTCCCACACTTCTCCCTGCATCCTCAGCATCCCTCCCATCTTCATCTCCCAACTTATATCATATTTACCTTTCTCCCATTCATCACATTTTTCCCTCCCTCCACCACCATCATCACTGCCCTGCCACCCCCTCCTCCCATCCATTTCCTCCACTCTTCATCATTTTCTCCTTTTCTCCTCCTAGTTCTCCGTTCACCCTCTTCATCTTCCTCATCTCCTCCTTAACTCTTCCATCTCCTCTTCCAACTCATCTCTCATTACTGATCCCGCCTCCACAACCATCACCTCCCTCCCCTCGCCCTTCTCCTCCTCTTCTATTTCCTCATTTTTCCTCTCTTCTTCATTCCTCCTCCTCCTCCTCCTTCCCCCTGTCGTAAGTTATTCCTTCACGTCATTTTTTTTCATTTTTTCTTAAGTAAACAGTTTATTCTTAGAGTTTGTGGGTTTCTTTTTTATTTTTATTTTTGTCTCTACGCCGTTCTGTTTATTTTCGGTGGTTCGTAAAAAAATATATAAGAATCTGACGTGTGTTCAACTCGCAAAGAAAAAATGGCCCTGTGCTTTCGATATTGTACTGCTCTGCTGTGTGTGCTGTGATTTGTTTTTTTTTTTTTTTCCCTAGAGCTGTTCTGCCCTTCATCTGTTCTTTCTCGTTTTCTCCGTCCCTGCCTTTTTTCTCATGGGTACTGGCTGTTCCTCTTTCTCTCCGTCCCACCCTCTTTCCTATATTTCTCTCCGTCCTGCCCTTCTTTCCTATATTTCTCTCCGTCCCACCTTCTTTCCTATATTTCTCCGTCCCACCTCTTTCCTATATTTCTTCCGTCCCACCCTCTTTCCTATATTTCTCTCCGTCCCACCCTCTTTCCTATATTTCTCTCCGTCCCCCCCTCTTTCCAATATTTCTCTCCGTCCCGCCCTCATTCCTATATTTCTCTCCGTCCTGCCTCTTTCCTATATTTCTTCCGTCCCACCCTCTTTCCTATATTTCTCTCCGTCCCACCTCTTTCCTATATTTCTTCCTGTCCTGCCCTCTTTCCTATATTTCTCTCCGTCCCCCTCTTTCCTATATTTCTCTCCGTCCAGCCCTCTTTCCTATATTTCTCTCCGTCCCGCCCTCTTTCCTATATTTCTCTCCGTCCCACCCTCTTTCCTATATTTCTCTCCGTCCCACCCTCTTTCCTATATTTCTCTCCGTCCCACCCTCTTTCCTATATTTCTCTCCGTCCCACCCTCTTTCCTATATTTCTCTCCGTCCCACCCTCTTTCCTATATTTCTCTCCGTACCACCCTCTTTTCCTATATTTCTCTCCGTCCCACCTCTTTCCTATATTTCTCTGTCCCACCTCTTTCCTATATTTCTCTCCGTCCCACCTCTTTCCTATTTCTCTCCGTCCCACCCTCTTTCCTATATTTCTCTCCGTCCCACCCTCTTTCCTATATTTCTCTCCGTCCCACCCTTTTTCCTGTCTGTGGGCAGTCTTAGTTCCTCTCTCTCCGTTCCACCTTTCCCATCTGTGGGTAGTGTTAGTTTGTGGCTGTAGGCGACGTCGGTTCAGTCAACACTTCGTCTCTCGTTATCCCTAAGAGCCCTTTCACGCCTGTATCACGTCTGCACGTAGAGTACATACCCGTCCGTCCTATGCGTCCCAAAGAATATACTGACCATAGTTGACTCAGTGCTTCTTAATCCCATCATTGGAAGTCTAGACAGTACCTAAACCACACTAGTATCTACACTTCCTCCTTCTCTTCCTCCTGTAAGTGTGTGTATTTACCTACTTATGATGTGGCATGGTCAGTGTATGTTAGTAACCCGCAGTGATCGGAAAGGTTCTGTACTCCCCTCCCAGTGTTGTGGCGCTTTCAGTGATAACAGGAACATTACAAAAGGAGTCTGCACGAGGCTAAGGGTCGTATTATAAGACATTTTTGTCTCCCAAGAACAGTTATTTGACAAGGCTTTCGTAGGAGTTGTGGGCATTTCCAGTAGTAGTTCTGTGGCCCTGGTGGTAGCTTGACCCTTCCTCTGTACAATGAACCTGAAGAAACACTCATTAGAACCCGACTGACTCCCTCTTTGACCTTCAGAAATATATGATGTGAGAAGCGAAAGTGTCTTGTAATACCTACCTAAGTGTGTTGAGTGCGTCGGTGTCGTTGTAACCGCTGAAGTTGCGTCTTTTGATGGCGATGATGATGATGGTTTGTATTGGTGCTACGTGCATTTAACCTTTGCCTGGTTGGTGTTGCACGGCCTTGAGGTGATCGTAGGATGTGGTGATGATGTTGTAATGTGGTTATGTTATGTAAGATTCTATGGTCTCACAATGGAAATGTTGAAATCAAGGAAAAGGAAAGTAATACAATGTATTTTTTACTTTTTTCTTGTTCTTTGTTTATCTAGATTTTCCTTACTTTCCTTCTGTTTGTTTCTTGCCTCTTCATTTTCTTTCTTTATGTAATTCTTCCTTTCTTTCCTCTATGTAGGTTGTTTTCATTTTCTCCTTATATGTAGTTCTTCCTGTATTTCCTTCTTTATGTAGCTCTTCCTTCTTTTCTTTCTCTCTCTCTTCTTCTTCTTCTTCTTCTTCTTCTTCTTCTTCTTCTTCTCCTGCTCCTCACCCCAGATATACTAACAATGGCCTCCTTCTGTCTCCCTTACAGCAGGAGAAGGCTGTCGCGGGACATCGAGACCGAGACTGAGCCTGAGGAGGTGTTGGCGCTAGAGGCAGGCGGGTCTGTGCTCCCTGTCCTCGGTCTCGGCCTCCTCTCCGACTGCAGTGTTCCACTGACCACATCGAGGAGGTGAAGAGCGACATCCCTTCACTGAGTACGCGCTTCCTCTTACGTGTGTCTGTGTGTGTGTGTGTGTGTGTGTGTGTGTGTGTGTGTGTTTACAGCAAAGGAAACAGTTCATATGTAAAGAAAATAAAAAAAAAACCCGCTACTTACTGCTCCTGATAGTGTGTGTGTGTGTGTGTGTGTGTGTGTGTGTGTGTGTTGTTTTCGTTTAGATATTGACTTTCTCTTGTGGGCTTTTTTTTTTTTGTGGACTTTTTTCTCTATTTTTTTTTTCTTGCGCTGCTTCCTTTACTCTGTGTTTGTTGTCATTCATCCATTTGCTACTTTTTCTTATTTACTTTTTTTTCTTGAATTCATTGGGTTTTTTTCTTATTTATATTCGTATTTTTATTTATCCACCATCTTTTTTCTCCTTTTTTCAATTCATCCATTTTTTCTTAGTTATTTCTTTTCATTCATCCATTTACTTTTCCTAATTTATTTATTTCATTTCATCCATTGACTTTTTCTGTCATTTTTTTATTCTTTTTTCATGTATCCATTGTAAAAAAAATCGTCTTGGGGGAGGGTGAACTCGTCAATGCCTTTTTTTCTGATTTTTTTTTATTCATTCATTCATTTGATTTTCATTTATTTCCTTTTTTCATTCATTTATCCACTGACATTTTTCTCATTTTTCTTTTTCCAATTCGTCCATTTCCATTTTTTCACTCGGCCGAAGAAAAAAAAGGTTCCAAGATCATTAATTGTGCAACGTAATGATGATGTGGTGATGGTGTTTTCTGGCGTTGATGATGATGATGATTTATAATGATGTGTTAGTGTGTGATGAGAAGGGACAATGTGGTGAGTGAAATGGTGGTGGTGATGTGCTGAGGGAGGGATGGTGGTGGTGTCGTGTGAGGATGTGTCATGTAGGTGATGTTGTTGAGGTAAAAAAAAGTGGTGCTGTTTCGTGGTGATGTTATGGTGATGATATTTGGCACTGCGATGGCTAGAGTGACTTTGACCTTCACTCCGTTGACCAGTGACAGAGAGAGAGAGAGAGAGAGAGAGAGAGAGAGAGAGAGAGAGAGAGAGAGAGAGAGAGAGAGAGAGAGAGAGAGAGAGAGAGAGAGAGAGAGAGGTGTGTGTGTGTGTGTGTGTGTGTGTGTGTGTGTGTGTGTGTAGCCTGATCCACCTGGCAGCCTCGGTAATTTCATCATACACTTGTTGACTCTCTGGCGTCGTTCACCTGTGAGTGGCACTGACCAGGTGTTGCTGCGCCTCGCTAATGAACCTGCCCACCTAGTGACTCACCCGCCTGGTTACCTGGCGTGAAGGATGGATATGTTTAGGTGCGTCATTTGTTACTACTACTACTACTACTACTACTACTACTACTACTACTACTTCTACTACTTCTACTTACACTACTGCTACTGCTTTTACAACTTCTACTGCTGCTCTTGTTGTAACTGGTGATAGCCATTATGGTGCTGCTTCTGCTTATAAAAGGAAGTGTAAAAAAAAAGAGAAGGACACGAAGGAGAAGAGTGAAAAAAAAGACCAAAATATGCGGTGCTTACGTCAAAGGGCGCACCATAAGTGATGATGATGAAAACATATGCGACAGCAACATTAACAACATAAACATTGGTTAATAATGGTAATAACTGAGCATTATGGAAGCTCTTGACCACGCATTTAACCGTCAGTGCCTCTAATGAATAATACAAACAGGCGAGGAATGAGTCAGCAGCAATAAGTCAGTCAGTCAGTCAGTCATTCAGTCAGTCAGTCAGCCAGCCAGCCAACCATCTAGTCAGTCAGTCAGTCAGTCAGTCAGCCAGTGTTTGAGAGAGAGAGAGAGAGAGAGAGAGAGAGAGAGAGAGAGAGAGAGAGAGAGAGTCGAATCCCAAGCCACATGTAGTCTTCTGCGCTGCACATATGGACAATAATTATTCCAACAATGCCAAGGATAAGGCTACGTAAGTGTGTGTGTGTGTGTGTGTGTGTGTGTGTGTGTGTGTGTGTGTGTGTGTGTGTGATGCGCAATTTCCTCTATGTCTTCATTCCATTTTCTCTTCCAAGCGAATTTCTCCTCCTCCTCCTTCTCTTCCTCCAACTCCACCTTCTCCTCCTCCTCCTCCTCCTCCTCCTCCTCCTCCTTTTCCTCCTCCTCCATTCATTTTCTCCACATTGCTTCCACCCAGGCTCTCATCTCCGCCTCATCTCTTCCTCCCACCCACCCGCCCTCCTTCACCCTTGCCGTTTCCTTCACTCCCTCTCCCCCCTCCCTCCCGCGTTCCCGCTAATTTTTGCCGTGGATTCATTTGTTTATCTTGCCCAAACCCCGACTTAGGTTCGCTTTATTTTTATCTCGCCTTTTGCACTCTTTCTATTTTTGTGTTCCGTCATTGTCAAGCTGACTCGAGAAAGAGTGGTGAGTCACTCCTGCCATGAGAGAGAGAGAGAGAGAGAGAGAGAGAGAGAGAGAGAGAGAGAGAGAGAGAGAGAAGGTAAGGGAAGGAGAAGAATGGACAGAGAATATAAGGAAAAAGAGGTCATGGTGATGGTAAAGGAATACAAAAGAAAAAGAAAAAAAGTAAGACGGATAAGAATAGGAAAAGGAGAGAAAATCAGGGAGGAGGAGAGGGAAGAGGGAGAATAGGAGATGATGGATGGGGGGAAAGAAAGACAAGGGAAAGATTGAATAAGGAGGAAGAAATGAATAGATAAAAAGGGAAAAAAAATGTGGATGATAGGGAGGAATCGTAAATAAGGAAAGGGTGAAGAGAAATGGAAGAAAAATGTGGATAAGGAGGAATCATAAACAAGGAAAGTATGAAGAGAAATGGAAGAAAAATTGATTGATTGTGATAAAAAAAAAAAAAAGAATAGTGGCGTAACAGCAGGAAGGAAGAATGCGAGATAAACAACCAGTAAAAAAATAGATGGAGGAGGAGGAGGAGGAAATTGGTTGCTCTCTCTCACCCTCCCCAACACATCCTGCTCCACATTTTCTTCTCTCCCCTTCTCCCTCTCTTTCTCCCCCTCTCTATCTCTCCCCTCCTCCCTCTCTTTCTCCCCCTCCCTATCTCTCCCCTTCTCTCTCTTTCTCCCCCTCCCTATCTCTCCCCTTCTCTCTCTTTCTCCCCCTCTCTATCTCTCCCCTTCTCTCTCTTTCTCCCCCTCTCTATCTCTCCCCTCCTCCCTCTCTTTCTCCCCCTCCCTATCTCTCCCCTTCTCTCTCTCTTTTCTCCCCTCTCTATTTCTCCCCCCTCTCTCTTTATCTCCCCTCTCTATCTCTCCCTCCTCTCTCTCTTTCTCCCCTCTCTATCTCTCATCTTCCCTCCTCTCTTTCTCCTCCTCCTCCTCCCTTCCTCTTCCTTCCTGTACACCTGCATTGCCACTTGCCCTCCCCCTCCCCCTCCCTCTCTCTCTTCCTCCAAACACAAGCTTCCTCATTCTCCTCCCCCTCCCAGCCTTACCTAACCTCCCTTTTTCCTTCTTTTCCTCCTCCTCCCTTCCTTTTTTCTTGTTTTTCATTATCATCATTGTCGTCATCATCATAATCATTCCTTCCTCCTCCTCCTCCTCCTCCTCCTCCTCCATCCCAATCATTTAAGCTTCCCATCCGTACTTCCCTTCCCTCCCACAATCGCTCCATCCTTCCTTCGCCCCTCCATGTATCATCATCATCATCAACAACAACAATAACAACAACCATTCCTCCTCCTCTCATTGGCTGACCTCTACCTCCCTCCCTCCTCCTCTCCTCCCTTCCCCATCTGTCCCTTCCTCCTCCTCCCTTACATCTCACTTCCCTCTTCCCCCCATCCATCCTAAATAATATAACCCATCGTTTCTTCCCTATCGTCACTCTCAGTTTTTTTTTTCTACCCTTCCTCATTCACTCTTTATCTCTCTCCCTTTTCTTTCCTTCAGTCCTCCCTAAGTTCCTTCTCAACACACTAACCCATCCTTCCATACTCTTTTTTTTACCTCTTTCCCTCTTCCTCCTTCCCTTTCTATCTGTCCCCCCTTCAGCTACTTTTCCAATCTCCTTCCTATCCTTTCTTATTCATTTTTATCCCTCTTCCTTTTTCCCCTTCATCATTCTCCTCCCCTCACCCAAACACCACCAACAACCTCCTCCTCCTCCTCCTCTTCCTCCACTATTCTCGTCCCTCCAAGCTCTCTCCCTCTCTTTCCATTCTCCAGTAACCTCTCATTTTCCTCCTCCTCCTCCTCCTTCACCTCCTCCTGCATACTGCCACCCCTCCCTTGCCTCCCCCATGCACCCTCGCCCTTGATCCTCTTGCCCCTCATCTCCTCCACTATTCGCTCCCCCTCGTGTTCCTCCTGTTTACCTGTGTTAGTATTTCCCAGGTGTGTCAACTGATCGTGGCCTTCCTCCAATTTCTCTCCCCAGCTTCACCCCCCCTTCTCCTCCTCCTCCTCCTCTCCCTCCTCCTTTTCCTCCCTCGTTAAACCTGCCTGCTGTGCTTGTCCTTGAGGTGTGCTAATTAATCGTGGCCTTCCTCCTTCACTTTCTTGCTCCACTGCTCCTGTACCTTCCTTCCCTCCCTTCCTTTCTTATGTATGCACCCCCACGCACCATCTCCTCTCGTTCTCACCTGCCCACACCCGCCTTCCTCCCTCCGTCAGTAGTGATGGCCAGGTGTTTGCGTCCAGCCTCGTAGCATAGCTCAGGTGTACCCTCGCCCCGGGCCTTGGTGCAGGTGAATGGGCGGGAGCTGCGTGAGGGAGGCCCGGTGGGGAGTGTGCCGGTCGTATTACAAGACATATCGCCACCCAAGAACACATATTTGACAAGGTTTTCGTAGTAGTTGTGGACATTTCCAGGGGTAGTTTTATGACCCTGGTGGTAGTGTGAGTCTTCTTCTGTACCGTGAACCTGAAGAAATACTCATTAGAGCCCGACTGACCCTCTCTTTGACCTTTAGAAATAGGTGAAGTGGAAGCGAGAGTGTCTTATAATACCAACCTATTGTCCTCGTATCAGGGTAGTCAGGATTGAAATACTACAGGAGACTCCACTGAAATACCCCCAAACAACTCCTTCATCTCTTTTTCATTGTTTTCGTTGAAGTATGTTTCCTATATCTTTCGTAATGTTTATCATTGAAAGAATAACTATCTGTGTGCTTATCATTGAATAACAACTCATCCTTTCTCTCTGTCTCTTTCTCTCATTGTGTTCATTGAAAGACTACCAACAACTTCATTAATCTTTCGTTGTGTTCATCATTGAAAGAATACCAACCTTTCCTTTCTCTATCTCTCTCTGTCCTTCCGTTCATATTTTTTTCTCGTTCGTCCTCGCCGGTTGTTCTGGAAAGTATTCATCTGTTTTTGCTTCTTTCTAGGAATGAGAATATTTCGGGGGATAATTTTGCTTCGCAATTTTCCAGGAAAATCAATGAAACGACATAATTGCAAACAGTGACGAGATGAGGAGAATTCTGTGTGTGTGTGTGTGTGTGTGTGTGTGTGTGTGTGTGTGTGTGTGTGTGTGTGTGTGTGTGTGTGTGTGTGTTTTGTGTGTGTGTGTGTGTGTGTGTGTGTGTGTGTGTGTGTGTGTGTGTGTGTGTGTGTGTGTGTGTGTGTGTGTGTGTGTGTGTGTGTGTGTGTGTGTGTGTGTGTGTGTGTGTGTGTGTGTGTGTGTGTGTGTGTGTGTGTGTGTGTGTGTGTGTGTGTGTGTGTGTGTGTGTGTGTGTGTGTGTGTGTGTGTGTGTGTGTTCGTGTCTGTGTGTGTGTGTGTGTGTGTGTGTGTGTGTGTGTGTGTGTGTGTGTGTGTGTGTGTGTGTGTGTGTGTGTGTGTGTGTGTGTGTGTGTGTGTACTTGTGCGTGTGTGTGTTGGCATAAGGTGTGAGCTGGCATGTCATGGGAAGGATGCATTTGTGATGTGTCTGCGTGCTAAGTGTTTACGCTCAAGACTCAGCCTCTGTCGCGCACAGCCAAGCAGCGGAGGAAAGAGGGCAGCGGCGGCTCAGCACTGCCCCGCTGCCCTAATCCAGGCAGGCAGACACTCGCTTCACCCACCTGATCTTGTTCCTTCCTACCTCAGCCACCCTGCTTACTGTGTGTACAAGGGGTAGGTGTGTGACTATACGTGTGGGGTGTGGGTGTCAGTAGGTGGGTGAATGGGTGGTGGTGGCGAAAGAGATACAGAGAGGAGTTAAAGACTGACCTCTGCCTCATCGTCCCTCCTCTTACTAGCAGTCTTCTACTTCTTAAATTCCGTCGCAGTGTTCCCTCTCTTTCTATCCTCCATCGATATTTTCATGCTGACTGCTCTACTGAACTTGCTAACTGCATGCCTCCCACCCCTTCCGCGGCTCCGCTGCACACGACTTTTCTCTCTTGGTCACCTCTATGCTAGTAGTCCAAATCCCTTATGCAAAAGTCAACCAGCATCTTCATACTCCTATCCCTTCCGCTGGTCAACTCTAGAGCAGCCTTCTTTCGTCTGTATTCCTTCCTTCTTACGACTTGAACTCTTTCAGAAGGAGAGTATCAAGACACCTCTCCACCGAAATTGACCTCTCTTCTGGCCTCTCGTTCTGTTTTCTTTTGTTGGAGCAGCGTCTAGCAAGCCTTTCTGTCCCTGTTTTTGTTTTTCGCCTTTGAACTTCCTCCCTTGGTATAAAAAAAAGACAGACAAACAGACGAATAGACAGAGACAGACAGACAAAATCACTAGAAATTCAGACAGACATACTACATGTTTTTGAGTCATAGTATTTACTGGCTGACAGATGATAACGATAAGCTTGAGAGAGAGAAAAAAAATATGTATCACGTCAGAGTTTTATCGGAATTCACCAGAAGCTCACCACCGCTGCTCGTATCTCATCTTTCTTCCTTCTTCCCCCGGTGCGCAAGGGAGTGAATAAGGAAGGACGTCCCCTTGAGCGCCTGACCCCGAAAAACAGACATGATTGGGAATATTTACGACTTGAATCTAATCTTAATAGCGTCGTGAACCCTTCTGACTCATGTTGTGACCTTAATATTGGTCTGAAGGTCAAAACGTCACGCGGCCTCAAGAATTATCGGCATCACAACAACGGAGATGCGCACCGAGGCCACGCGCAGCTTATCGTATGCCCCAACTTTAGCTTTACTTTATTATATCGAACTGAGTCTTTTTTTTTAACCCTAAAGCAGAGAGAGAGAGAGAGAGAGAGAGAGAGAGAGAGAGAGAGAGAGAGAGAGAGAGAGAGAGAGAGACGAGACGAGAAGAGAAGAGAAGAAAGGGAAATCAAAGAAAAGGAAAGAAATGAAAAAGAGGAGAAAACGAGAGAGAGAGAGAGAGAGAGAGAGAGAGAGAGAGAGAGAGAGAGAGAGAGAGAGAGAGAGTCTTGCGTGATCCTCTCTCCCTCAGGAATCTCCATACGTTACGCTGCCTCTCTCGCGGCTTCACTTTCCTCCACTTCTTTTCCTTCTTCCTGTCTCGCTCCACTCCACAAAATTCTCCAGCCTCTTCCTCCTCTCTCATCTTCCCAACATTAATCTCTGGGTCCTTTTCCATTTTTATTTTCTCTATTTATCCGTCTATCTGTTTATCTTTAGCAACCACAAACTGCGCTTATCAACAACCCCTTCCTCTTTTTTTTTTTTTAATACTGATCTCGATATCCTTATTCCATCTCTATTTTCTCTCTATCTACCTTGACCTATCTATCTAACACAAAGCGCAATTACTATTAACCTTTCCTTCTCCTTTTTTTATAATATTGACCTCCGGGTTTTTATTTCATCTTTAGTTTCTCTGTCAGTCGATTAATCTGTAACAAAATGCGCTTACCAACCTCATTATCTCCTACTTATATTGGTCTCCGGGTCTCAACCACATAATTTCTTCTCTATTTATCGTATATCTATATATCTATCTATCTACATCTATCTATATCAATATCTCCCACGCAAAACTCGCTCCTTTCATCCCACCTTTCCTTTCATCTTCGCTGCTCCAGGATATTTGCGCGACCTGAAGCCAGGACGTCACTGTGCGCCCACGTAGACAGGCACAAAGACGGTCACAGTTGTCCCTTCGAGGCTGCCCTGGCACGTCTGAGCCAGTGACGAACTGAACTTTAGCCGTGACAATCAGGATATTGGCCCGTGTGTGGTGGAGGTGGAGGTTGTGTGTGTGTGTGTGTATCAGGGTTTATATATGTGCATATGTGGCAAGATGTGAAAGTGTAGAGTAGATGGTAAATGTGTGTGTGTGTGTGTGTGTGTGAATATGCGAACTGGAGATGGAAAAACATATTATACAAACAGACGCAGAGATAAGCAAAGCTATAGACAGACAGACAGACAGACAAGAACGTGACGAGAGAGAGAGAGAGAGAGAGAGAGAGAGAGAGAGAGAGAGAGAGAGAGAGAGAGAGAGAGAGAGAGAGAGAGAGAGAGAGAGAGTTACTTTCCGAGAGGGCACTTTATTGAGTTACGTCGTGTAAGTGTGGTGGAGGCGCGCGAGAGGGTCGTGAGGGGGGAGATAAGACGTGTGTGGGGAGGTCTGTTAGAGGGGCGACGAGGACGCGCTAAAGGAAGTGCTGGGACTGGAGGAGGAGGAGGAAATAGTTCTCACATGAGGATTGTGTTAAAGATCGGGAACGAGAAGGTGAGGAGGATGCGGATGAAGAATATGAAAAAGAAGGAATAGAAGAAGGAAACAAAAAAAAATGAAAAGCAGACGGGGGGACTGGTTCGAGGAAAATGTGAACGTCGAAAAAGTTATGAGGAAAAGGAGGAGGAGGAGGAGGAGGAGGAGGAGGATAGTTAGATGGCCTTGTAGCTGATTCATTTCCTAAGCAGTCGAGATCTGGAGAACGACCTTCGACTCCTCCTCCTCCTCCTCCACCTCCTCCTCTTCCTCCACCAAGGGCACACCTCGACTGACTGGCGTCCGGAGGGGAAGGTGAGGAGGAAGAGAGAAAATAGTCAGGGAAAATTACTTGAAGACGTGGAGAGAGCAAGATGGAGAAAAAGTAAAGACATTGGAAAAGAAAAGATAAAGAAGAGTAAACAGGATAGGAAATAGAGGAGGAGGAGGAGGAGCGGAGGGAACAGTGCTAAAGAAGGAGCTGCAATGAAAAGGAAGATGTGAGTGAAGCTAGAGAAGATGGAAGAAAGAAGGATGGGAGAGGAAAAGGAAGGAGAGTGAAAAGTGCAGGTGGATAGTGGTGGGAGTATGTCTGGCAAAGTGAGTCTGTTTGGTGTGGAACGGGTGCACACTTCACAATGTTGATACTGAAGTGGGTGAAAGGAGGAGGAGGGGGTGATGTTGCAAGGTTGGAGGTAGGGGGGAACCAGATGGTGTGTAAAGGTGTGTAGAGTCAGGTGTGTTTGGTGAGGTAGACAGGTGTGTTTGTGGACGGTGAGGAAGCAGGTTGGTTAGAAGAATGGGGATTGTGGTGGAAAGTGGAGGGAGGGGGATGAAAGGGTAGAGGGAGGGAGGGTTGAGGCGCAAGGTGTTGCAATGGTTTGTTTACTGACACCACAAGGTCTTTGGGTTTCTGTATCTTATTGTTATCATACTCTCTCTCTCTCTCTCTCTCTCTCTCTCACTGATTTCAAGACCCAATCTTCCACGAATCTACGCATAATTACTATGTAGATTTGGTCATGTGGGTTTTTTCCTTCCCATTCCTCTTCCTCCTCCTCCTTCTCACCCTTATGGTTATCGTTTTGTGTGGTCACATGTTTCATTCTCCTCCCTCTCCTCCTCCTGTGTGTGTGTATATATATATATATATATATATATATATATATATATATATATATATATATATATATATATATATATATATATATAGTATGTAAGTATATATATATATATATATATATATATATATATATGTTATATATATATATATATATATATATAGTATATATATATATAGTACTTAACACACCTTTTTGCTAGTAGTTCAGGTAGTAGAGGTAGTAGCGGTGTGGAGGGTAGTAGTTGTAGTAGTAGTAGTAGTAGTAGTAGTAGTAGTAGTAGTAGTAGTAGTGGTGGGATGAAGAAACGTGAAGACTAATCAGAAAGAAAGACTGGAAAAGTGACAGTAAACATAAAGGCAGAAAACGCGATTTTACACACACACACACACACACATTGGTCACACACACACACACACACACGTACCACGCAGCAGTTTCTTGCCGCGGTATGATGTGACGCTATCTCTCCTCCACCCCCCACCCCTCTCTCTCTCTCTCTCTCATCACCAGTTTTTTTTATCTATCTTTGAACTTTTGAACACGTTATCAGCCTCTTCTTGCACCCTGATGGACCGTATCCCTGATCTGAGTGTTCGAGTGTCATCATTCTTCTATCTCTCTTATCTTTTCCTCCACCCCCGCCTGTATCTTCTTCCTCCTCTCTTTATTATCTACCTCGCTCTTTACCCTGAACTCCAGCCGCCAGTTCGCATCTCACCTTCACGTCTCTGCCAGTCGGTCGTCTTAAAACATCGTAGCTCAACGTAATAGACAGTTACAATCTCTTATGCCAAAACTGCCGGAGGGAGGTAATAATGCATGGTGTGTGTGTGTGTGTGTGTGTGTGTGTGTGTGTGTGTCGATGAAGACTTTATTGCGTGACGTATTATTTGTTGAACGCTGAAGGCCGTAACACTATAACGATGGCCTCGAGGAAACAATAGGGCGTGCACTTAATACCGAGTCGTGAGAAAGTGTGAAGTGTTTTCCATGTGTAGCACTCATTACCAGGCCCGCTCCCCCTCCCCCCCCCCCCTCCCCCTCCCTGGTGTCTTGCCATACGTTGCTGGTTTCTGATGGCTTCGCTCCTGTCTGTAGATCACTGTATAGGTCTGTGTATATGACTGGCTGCAGCATATCTCTCTAGCTCTCTCTCCCTCTCTCCCTCTTCTGCAGCCCTTCCGACCACCAAGTGTGGCGCAGAGACTAAATATTAAGGTGAACAGAAGATTTTTTTTTTTTTTTTTTTTTGTGTGTGTGTGTGTGTGTGTGATACATTTAGTTAGTCGTCATTGTATTACTCACCCCTGTGGTTTATTCATGAGTTTGTGATTTGTTTGTTTGTTGACGGTGTGGATTGTGTCACAACGCTATGAATCAGAGTACGTAGAGCGGAAGTGTCTGCCGGTAACCCGAGGCATCGTCATTCTAAGTTATTATTCACTGCTCTTAACTTTTTCGTAATGGATTTTTTTGTGAGTGCCATCAGTCTCGTGGCCAGCCGGGGGAGCGACAGCCCGCCAGCCCGCCGCGCGACGAAAAATTAATTGCTCGCTGCGTCTCGACTCTAAACAAAGGCAAGCAGGAGGAATCTTTGGAGTAGTTACGAACGTTTCGGCGCCCTCGCTTTTACTGATAATGTGAGAATGTTCATCATGGCTCAGCACCGGATGAAATAAAGGCAAGCGTGACTGATCTTTCGAGTCCCTAATTCAGAACGTTTCGATGTCTTCACTATTTATGATAAAGTGAGAACGGTCATCATAGCTCAGACACAATGGAAGTGAAATATGGTGAATCATTGGAATAGTTAAGAACGTTTAGACGTCTTCACTATTTCTGATAAAGTGAGAACGGTCATCATAGCTCAGACACAAAGGAAAAAGCGTGATGTATCATTGGAACAGTTGAAAACGTTTCGATGGCTTCCCTGTGACTGATAAAGTGAGAACGTTTAACATCGTTAAAAATTAATAGAAAACAAGAGGATCCACGGCCGGAGAAAGAGGTGCGTTCTGGCCCACTTTTTCCTCCTGAACACGACCTTTGATATTTGCTTTTCAAGGATCCCCGTCAGCACAAGAGGAGGATCTGACGCGACATTTAAAAGAGACTTTCCCGTGAACCTGCCGGAGGAAGGACGCGCTGACATACCCTGAAGTGTTCCCATGAATATCGATCTTATCACTCGAGAACGAGAACTTCCTCAATACGTGCTGCCATGAATTTTTACACGTATACATGGGTGCTTCCGAGAGAGAGAGAGAGAGAGAGAGAGAGAGAGAGAGAGAGAGAGAGGGGGGGGAGGGGGGGGGGGCGCCTTATCAACGACACCGAGTCACCGAATGGACAAATGTCAAGGAAAATCCAACGCTCGGTGACCTTACTCAAGCACACGGGGAGACGCTACCTCTCCCACCACCACCACCACCACCACAGGAAGCACCAACCGAAGTGCATGATAAGCCGCCGAAATCCCGCGTGGATAATCCCAAACGCTAAAAGGGAGAGAGGATGTTGCGGGGGAGGAGAGAGTTTGCATTCTTCTCTCGCCGCAGTGGGTTGTTGCTGTTACTTGAGGCAACACCAGTCACTTGTTCCCGCCGCTGCTGTTCCTCGAGGCAGCTGCGCAGTGCGTCGGTCGGTTTATCCAGCGGCCTCGAGTGTTGTTCTGGCGCCGCGCTGTGTTACGTAAGGCCCGACTGTGAGGGAGGGAGGGAGAGGGTGGTGTTTTTTTGTGATGTTGCGAGGGTAGTGAAGATGCCTTCCTTATTCGTGTGTACAGACCCGGAAAGGTCACCAGACAGTAGTGAGGGTCGTAGTAGTTGTAGTAGTTGCAGCTGTAATGTTACTGGTAGGTGTGGAGTGACAGACACACACATACAGCAGTCATTTATACATACTTATTTGGTACACACACACACACACACACACACACACACACACACACACACACACACACACACACACACACACACAGAAAGATTAAAACTGAAAGTAATTAAATGCTTTTAATAAGAGAAAAAAACATGAAATTTGATCAGAAATCGTACAGGAGGAGGAGGAGGAGGAAGACGACGAAGAAGAGGGGGTGAAAGAGGAGGAGGAGTAGGAGGAAGACGACGAAGAAGAGGGGGTGAAAGAGGAGGAGGAGTAGGAGGAAGACGACGAGGGGGTGAAAGAGAGGAGAGGAGGAGGAGGCCCATGGAGAGCACTTACTCTGTTTATTACTTCATCCCTCCCCTTCCGTCTCTCCCTCTCCGCCCTCAGCCTCCCTCACCTGCATTGCGTATCATTTCCCTCTCCTCCACACCTCTCACTCGCCTCCTCAGCATCATCGTTCCCAGCGTCCTTCCCTCACCATCATAGCCTTAGGTTGCACTGCCTCTCCGCCTCCCGCTACGTCTTTTCACTTCAAGAGGATACTATAGATTTTTTATTGTAGTTTCCAATGAGAAAGTCGATACATGAAAACTCTGTTGAAGTGTCGATAGGTTCTGCTTTAGTTGTTTTGTCTACAGCGAAACCTTCCTGGCTCCCTGTATTTCCTGTTTATTCGATTTTAAGTCAGTTTTGTCTTTATTATTACCTACATGACCACTATATTGTTTCTGGTTCCTTGTGTTCTCCGTTTACTCGATTGTAAGTCTTTCTTGTTCATTTATCGTCTACATAACACAGCTAAACCGCCTCTGACTCCTGATATTTCCCGTTTATCCGATTATAATAATATTCGTCATTTTAATTTCACCTGCATACAGCAAAATCGTTATTGTTCCTTGTGTTCTCCGTATATTCGGTTGTCAGTCATTCCAATCCTTTTATTTTCACGTACATAAGAGTTAAACCATCCTTTGCTGCTCATCTTCCTCGTCTATTCGGTTGTCAGTCATTCCTATCCTTTTATTTTCACGTACATAAGAGTTAAACCATCCCTTGATACTCATCTTCCTCGTCTATTCGATTGTCAGTCATTCCTATCCTTTCATTTTTGCATACATTAGAGTTAAACCATCCCTTGCCACTCATGTTCCTTGTCTATTCGATTGTAAGCCACCTCTGTCTTTTCACCCACTAAACAATATCACCGTCTCTGGCATCTATTATCCTCTGCAGATGATCTCTTTCTCTTTCCCAGCAGACCACAGCCAACCATCCTCAGCTTCCTGTATCCCCTGCAACGCAGCAGATTGTACTAAGTTTTTTATCTTGTCCCCTGCAGGTCTGTTCCGAGGCAGCGTCACGCCCATGGAGGGACCTGAAGTGGTGGCTGCGCTCGAACGCCCTGCTCCCTCACCTCCGCTGCAGGCCTCAGACCTGGCCTGACAGAGGTGAGTTTGGGCCCCAAGCTCGCGATCTTGAAAGCCAACACAAACACCCAAAGAAACAATAACAACAATAACAACAACAACAACAACAACAACAACAACACACACACACACACACACACACACACACACACACACACACACACAGCAAGGCTTCACGGCCAAACAGGCGGCGGTCTGAGCCTGCCCAGGCCGGATTATTTCCGTTGACTAGAATGAGCATTGTCCCCTTGAGCAAGGGGGATGGGTGGTGTGTGGGGTCCAGGCAGTACCCAGAGATCGACACATGAGCACTTGCTCACGTTGTGAGGGTACCTACTGACGAAAGCGAGTCCAACTGGTGATCAGGCTGTAGTGAATTACACACACACACACACACACACACACACACACACACACACAGTTCTCATAAGTTTGATAATTTTACAGTCTGAATTACATGGTTTTCGCTAAACTTACAATTGTATTTTTTTTCTTTGTGTGTGTGTGTGTGTGTGTATGTGTGTGTGTGTGTGTGCCACAGGATGCCGCCACAGCCTCCCGTCGGGGACTGGGAGGGAGCACGGCGGAAGTGGCAGCAGCGGCTCGGGGGGCGTTGGCCTCCTGTCGCCGCTGGAGGAGGCTGAGGAATGGGCGCGGATCAACGACATCATGGCCAGCTTCGGCGGCGGCCTGGCGCGGGAGAGTGTCTTCATGGCGGAGCTAGAGCAAGAGTTCCAGACCAGATTAGTGAGTTGGGTGTTTCCTCCACTAGATCATAGAATCCCTCCCCTCCCCCCCTTCAGTTCTATACCCACTCTCCCCTTCATATAACGTCCTCCCCTTCCCCCTCCAACACTTAACCCCCTCCCCCCTTCAGGATCAGTCGGCTTTGACCTTCAGCACTATACTGATCTTCGCCTTCCCGTCAAAGCGTTCATGAGGTAACAAATCGATCTTCCGTCCCAACAGGCCTGTCACTCTCACCGTCGCAGCAGGGCCTCGGCCTGCTCTCCGGCGGCGAGGGCAGCGGCGTGAGCTTGGGCGTGCTGGAGAGTGGCGACAAGACGGTGGGCGGGTGGCTGCGGGCGCTGGGGCTGCCGCAGTACGAGGACGTGTTCGCGGCGCAGGGCTACGACGACACGGACTTCATGGTGAGCTTGGCGCCGTGCTGTCACCTCTGCCCTCGCTTGCCTGTCTGTGGTCGCTCGAAACTCTTCCCTCCGTGTCCTGTCTGCGTAATATTCAACATCCATGCTCCACTTTCCCTTCTGTGATTACTCCACTCCTTTCCTTCCTCGTCTTTTGTTCCCCACCTTGTCTGTAAATACTTTAATCTTCCCGCCTTGTCCACTGTCTGCCACCATCCCTGCTCTGTATCCTCCTCTGTGGTTCTTCACTTCCTTCTCTTCGTCCTTATTTGTTCCCATTCGCCATCCTGCTTCACTTCCTCCTCCGGTATTCTCCACTTCTTCTTTCTTCGTATTTATCAGTTCCCCATTCGCCATCCTGCCCCATTTCCTCCTCCGGTATTCTCCACTTCCTTCTTTCTTCGTATTTATCAGTTCCCTATTCGTTATCCTGCTCCATTTCCTCCTCCGGTATTCTCCACTTCCTTCTCTCTTAGTCATTATTTGTTCCTCATTCGTCATCCTGTTCAGTTTCCTTCTCTGATCACTCCACTCCCTCCTCTCCCTGCCCTTTGCGTCCCATTCACCATCCTTGCTCCATTTCCTTCTCCCCTTCCCTTCCAACCTTCCCTTACTTATCTCCCCTGCTTGCACGTGTCGCTCCATTCCTTTTCACGTCACAGAAATAGTTACTTTTTTACACGATATATAAATGAAAACACGATTATTATTCAGAAAAAAATCATATTATTTTTCCGTTTACCCTCTGCCGCGTGCCTCGCCTCCCGGGCCAGCGGAGACCATTGCAGTTTAAATTTAATCCCTGAACATAAAGTTTCCCTGTATTGTTAAAAACAAAGTCCCCCAGATTCAAGGGATGAACCTTAATTGGTTTGAAAGTTGTGTTCAAAGGAAAGTCATTAGCGACCATTCTGAATGTTACAGGACGAAACGAGTTAGTAAAATATTTTGATATATAACGCGTGCCCCCCTACCCCCCCCCCCCCCCCCCGCCCCCCCATGCATCGTCGAGGTTGACAAAAAAAATGTTCATTACAATTAATTTAAAAGACAAAAGTGTGTTCAAAAGAAATAATACAAATACTTCTTCTTATCTGAAATACATATACAATATCGTTTTTATCAACATCTTTGACAATAAGAATTGTTTTACAGTTGTAGGCTTTGTTCTCAGTGATTTTTTTTATATGAATCTTGGATTTTGTTCTTTTCAATGTCTGCAGCAAAAGAGGCGCCCATTGCGTATGTCCGTGCGTACAATCCTTCGCTCATGCCCGCCAGACATTATCCTCCTTTGTACCATCCTTCAGCCAATGGTTTAGTCCGTCGCTACAGCAGGACAGGTGTTCATTCACTCAATTTTTTTTTTTTTTTATCCATATTCATATTCATATTCCCCTCCTTTATGCACTATTTTTTTTTAC
Organism: Eriocheir sinensis; assembly: GCF_024679095.1. Classification (NCBI taxonomy): domain Eukaryota; kingdom Metazoa; phylum Arthropoda; class Malacostraca; order Decapoda; family Varunidae; genus Eriocheir; species Eriocheir sinensis. Next base: position 17,181,691 of record NC_066529.1, read on the forward strand.
CATCTTTATATATACTGATATTCTAGATTTTTAGTAATGTACAAAACCTATATTACTGAGAGACTGAATAAAATCTACTCATAAAACGATTTTATATATGTCTGTATGTATTTTGTGTCTGGGCAGAACGGCGGCATCTTGGAGTCGAGTGACCTGCGTGAGCTCGGCATCACCCAGGCCAGTCACGTGCAGGCCCTGGGGGAGGCCGTGTCCCAGCTGCCCACCCCCTTCTCGGGCCCCCAGGCCTCCTACACCGTCCCCGACACGGTGGAGGCCTGGCTGGATTCCATCCGCCTGCCGCAGTACGCACAAAACTTCCACAAGAATGGCTTCGGAGATATGGAGCGCGTGAAGAAGGTGTGGGAGATCGAGCTGACCACCGTGCTGGAGATAACGCGGCCGGGCCACCGGAAGAGGATCCTCGCCTCGCTGGGGAGAGCGGCTGCTGGAGCCTGAGCTGCCGCCCGCCCTCAACCCTCACGACCTCAGCCTGGAGCTCACCAAGCTGGTCAGTCAACACCACACACCATCTCTAGTAGTGTTGAATGTACAGTACTTAGTATACTTCGAGAGAGAGAGAGAGAGAGAGAGAGAGAGAGAGAGAGAGAGAGAGAGAGAATCTTCTTATTTATCATCATCTTTTTCTTCTTTTACATTGGACAGAAGTTAATTTTTACAGTGTTCAGAAAGTGTATTTTGAACGACTGGTGTTGGCTCCTCTTTGACTCCTCAGTCAAGCCTGAATGCTGGTGCTTGTCTGTTGCAGAACTCTGACATCTCACAGCTCAAGGAGCAGCTGTTCAATGACTTGCCCACCTCCACGTGCCGGGAGAGGCGGCCGCCGGAGACTGCCAGCAACACTATCAGGCGCTCTGGCACCAAGAAGCGCAGTGCCCCTCAGCCCCCAGCTAAGTGAGTTTTTAGTATTCATACAGTCTATTGAAAACTGTAAATTCTGCCCATCATTGACTCTGTCTGTTCCATAATTAACAATGTTATTGTTTTGGTCAGCAGGGCACCCAGAGCTCAGCCCAGCCTAGACCTGCAGGGCAACGAACAACTGAGCCATCTGGCCATCAGGGGACCCTCCCAGCTGGTGGTGGGGCCCCAACACCCTCCTCACCACCTGGAGGCACCACCCCAACGACCTGGTCTCTAATAGTGTTCAATATATTGCACAGGTGAGCTATGGAGCCATGCACTGGTTTCCAAAATTATTTTTGCCAGGCAGTGGTTTTGTAAAGTTTGCAATATGATTTGATTGTTTATTTTCTTTTTTCTTTTGTGTCTGCAGTATTTGGGGTCAACTCATGTCAAGGAGTTGAAAGGAACAGAATCTACCATGAAGTCTATTCAGAAGCTGAAAAAGACATCGTCTGATGGAGCAAAGGTGCCAAAGATTATCCTCTCTGTGTCCTACAAAGGTGTCAAGTTCATGGATATAACACACAGGTTAGACAATATTTTCATATTATCTTTATGGTTATCTGCAACAAAGTAGTTTAGTAATTTGCTTGTGGAAAATACATTTATTTTCAAATTCATGCCATAATATTTTATGGTTGCATTAGCAATTTCAAGAAAAAAATTATCTAAAGTTTCACTCCCAGACGCTGGTGTGTGAGCATGAGATCCAACATCCACTGTGCCTGCCAGGACGCCGAGGACCTCTCACACTTCGCCTACATCACCAAAGATCTGAGACTATGGACATTATTGCCATGTGTTCAGAGTACAAACGAGGGTGAGTGTCGCAACCAGTGGGGTGCACTGTCATTGGTGTAGTAGTTCATTGATTATGAAATAAGATTCTACCGTATGTCATAAATAGCTGAAGAAAATGGACCACAAATGGGCAGGCAGGCTTCCTAACAGCTCATGTGGTATTTATCTTTTGCTCATATGCTTTGTGTGAATGAGTGACTCATGTAAGGTGGAAGGACAGTGTATTAGTGGCTTTGAGCACAGGAAACAGGAAGACTGAGGACATTACCTAAAAGGAAAGCAGTATAGATAAAACCTTTCAGTTTACTATTTTAATTATAGTTGAAGTGAAATATCTCTTGTTCCCTTGCAGGAGTTAGCCACAGAGATCATTCTGACCCTGGGTGAGGCCTTTGAGGTGGCCTACCAGCTGGCTCTACGAGAACAGCCCTACGCCAACCAGTCAGACGAGCAGAAGCTGACGGCACACCAGGTCCAAGTCAGAGCATTACCGGGCAGCTAGCCTCTCCAACGGGTCCTCCCACACCAGGTATACTTGCTGAGCCCTTCACCCCTTCTTCCCATGCTGCTTTGGTTTCTGTGTGTGTTGGTGTGTGAGGGAGATATGGGCATGTGTGTGTGTGTGTGTGTGTGTGTGTGTGTGTGTGTGTGTGTGTGTGTGTGTGTGTGTATGTATCTGTCTGTCTGTGTCTTTCTGTCTTGTCTGTCTGTCTGTCTATCTATCTATCTATCTATCTGTATATCTGTATCTGTCTGTCTGTGTTTGTCTAGCAGTGTGGGTGGGTGTGTCTTCTCTGTCTTTCTGTGTTTGTCTAGCTGTGTGTGTGTGTGTGTTGTCTGTATCTGTTTGTCTGTGTTTGTCTAGCTGTGTGTGTGTGTGTGTGCATGCATGCATGCATGCATTGAGCCGCGTAATGAGACTTGACTGTTTGTCCTGCACAGATCACATTCCACGGTGCCCCAGCAGATGTCCATCGGCGGTGTGTCCAGCAGCTCGGCAGAAAACCTCCTGTCAGACTCAGGCAACGGCTCAGAGAAAGAGTGTGGCTCCAGGAGAGACTCTGTCAGCTCAGTGCCATCAAACCAGAGCCAGATGAACGGGTCTTAGTAGTTCCCTGTGTATATGTTGCCGATAAAAGAGACGTGCTTCAAGTGTTTGGGTGTTGCTCTGCCGCCTGGTGGTGGAGATGGAAGCTGCTCACAGAGGTGCTCCTCACAGTCACAGGGTTGCCTCATCACAGGGTTGTGGTAAAGATGACTCAAGGAACACAGAAAGGGTTGAACATGACAAAGTGAATATTATGCTCTCCATGATCTCTATGGAAGCTGTGGCATTATAGAGACAATGTATATAATCACAGTCTATTTCCATGAGATTCAGTATTAATACAGACATCCAGGAAACTGCTTTTTGCCCAAGAACTTCCAGAATTCCAGTGTTATCCCATTTCTATGTTTTATCATTTATGGAGCTCAGCTATCGATGTTTGACTCAGAAGATACCAGGAAAGATACTTTTTATGTGTGAATGACTTTATCTGTGTGTTAACATGGAAAGATCGGTCTGCAGTATTTAATACTGATGAGTTACTCTTCTAAATGTGCTATATATGGCCAGTCTTCAGAGTTAACCCAAGAAAGGATGATAGAGAATGGCTGTCTTGTAAGGTTCCAAGAGAACCCTTACAACCTGAGATTGCAGGTAAGATATGTAAAGCAGTAAAGTATTGGTGACTTGTGTTATGCCCTGTGGTTCTGGCAGGATTTTTCACACTCACACAGTGCTATTGATTATGTGTTGGCAGGTCAGCAGCATTGACTGACCCAAGATAAAGTTCCAAATTACTACTATATCAAAATTTATACAAATCATAAGTAGTAACTGCAATTGGTCTCCAACAGTAGCCTATGTACCTTGCCTTTAGCTAGCCTTTGACTGGAGCATCAGCAGTCTGGGAGCCTGGTGGGTCAGAGCATTGCTGCAAGCGAGAACAACATGAAGTGCCTCTCAGGCCTGCAGAAGTTGTCTTTCACAGAGTGTCAAATATTTATATGTTCATTGTTAATTGGAAATGGAAGACTGTTGGGGTGAGGTGCGAGCATCTTTTTTTTTTTTTTTTTTTTTTTTTTTTTTCCCAGTGGTGGTGAACGGGAGTGACTGTCATGTTTTATGTTCTGCACTATTTAGTTCTCATTTTTTTTTTTTATTATGCCTTGTTAGTTCAGTATAAAGACATTTTACATATACATTTTATCACAAAATAATTTTACATAATGGAGTGTATATAATCATCATTATCTTAACTTAGTTACATCTGGACTCGCCCGCCACTTTATTACCGCTCAGAAGGGACGTAACAGGCTTTCACGCTTAATTTTGCCAGCACCTACAATGGCCTATGCAGTGAGTCAGGCAACCTTAGTGTGTCATTACACAAGATACATTGCTTAGCCATCGATATTTTCATTTTTATACTTGAATTTCATATAAGCTACCATTTTCCACATTACCCATTTCCTCAGGTTCAGTTGTTAATATCATGCTGAATACTGTGTTGAGTCAGTTACTGCAAATATATTGTATATATGTCTGTGTGCATGGAAGTCTGGCTGCACGGTTCAAACTTGTGTTGACAGGGTGACTGTGCCCACCAGCGGCTGCCTCATCTACGTGTGACAGTTCACCAGTAGCAAGAATAGCATGGAAATTGTATTAGTTATTATAATCCATTTATCTCTCATTGTGATGATAGGCTTATACAGAGTAAAGTATAGGTACAGCATAAGGTCATATAAGTGATAGTAGGGTAACAGGTGTTGTGTGAGTGAGCCAGGCAGGTCACAGCAGGACATGGGTGTGGACGCCAAGCAAGCCCTTGGAGACAGTGCTCAGGCTGCAGGTGTGGTGTAGCAACAAGCATGGCCTCAGGCACAGTGCTCAGGCTCTGTCCTCGGACAGTGCTCAAACTGTAGGTGTGGCTGATGCAGCTGTTGAGCTTCAGGCACAGTGCTCAGGCTCTGCCATGGACACAGTGCCCTGCTCTGCCCCTAGACAGTGTTCAGACACCAGTGTTCAGGCCCTGGTGTGGGTGCCACTGCCCGGGACACAGGGTCAGGCGGCTTTGCTTGAGTGCATCTCCAGGTCATTGACACGTCTGTGTCTGGTAGATGTTTGCTAGTATTGTAACAATCCACACTAAGCTATTGGTTCTCATCAGTTTGGTGACATTTCAGATTAAGACTGTACAGAAAAAAATATATTAAAATCCAAACAAATATATCTTTTGTAAATATATGTATATACACAATTGTAAGTCATGTTTTTGAATTTTTTAAATTCTAAGTTTACCAAAATTCTGGGGTTAACTTGCAGTCATTGGCACCCACTTCATTCCAGCTCCTTCATGTAATGCTTCAAGAGTCTATGGCATGTTAGTGTAGCAGTTCCTGACCCTTCCAGTTTTGAATACATATGATGTTCATGGTAAGGGGATCACTTTTTATGCTAGTCACTTGTATCGACCGAACCCAGTGAGCCGACCAGGGCAGGGCTGGGGCCACCGCCACACCTAGGGGCTCACTGGGCCAAATATAGCGTCATGGCAAGAACGTTCATCATATTTTGTAAACATTTTGTACATGGAGCCACTTTTATGATTTTTAAGTGCTGTCACCCATGTAGAGTTTTCCTGGCCTTGATGGACCTAATTCATCATGGAGTGTGCATCTGTTGAAATAAGATTATATGATAATACTAGTTACCCAGTTATTTTATAACAATTATTCTATAAGGTTTAAAGTCAGAATATCTTGAAGCTTCATATTGTAAATTTTACTAATATTATTCCTATTAGGAGACATTTTGAAGATATTTAAATTGTATACATTTTAATTACAGTATGTATATCAAAGTGGACTACTTATGCATGTTGCCACTGATGTGTACTGTGGGCATTTGCTAGTCATGAGATAGTGTCCTCTCATCTGTGTGTGTTGATATCACTGTTGTGTTGTAGTGATGGACACTTATTGTTAATACCAGTGTGCGTGGGGGTTCCTGTGCACCTCTCGCCTGCCTAACCTCCAACCCACCCCTGAGAATAGCCTTTGATACTCAGTGTTTTTGTGTGTTCACACCCACCCGCGGCAGACCGAATGAATGTTTGGCCCAGCAAGTCAGTGGCGGACCTGGTGCTGGCTGGGGAACCACCGTCACACCTTGTTCACACTGGCCTGGCTTACCACCAGGGGTAGCGGTATGTAAGTTTCGCTCTGCCCTTCATTGTATTTTTATAAGTATTGTCTCATAACCTGTCCCTTTTTTATGCAATACTATATTCTTACATATAAAGGTTGATATAAGAAAAAAAAGGTATAAGTATGATTCCTCTCCAGCAGCTTCACGGTATGTGGGCCACCATGTTCCGATAGGTGTGTGTTAATCAGTGCATATGATTATACATGTATTGCATAAAATGTCCTGATGAAGAGTTCTCGTTTCGTGTTCTTCAGTCGCCAGGGTCAGTGTCGAATGTTTTGCTGACCTAATTTGTTATCGCATACGTATATATTTTCTGTCATTGTATTAGTTGTCAACATTCCTTTCGTGTTGGCTGCCCCACCACTTCAGTATACTGTAGTGCGTAGACGGTTGTGAACTGTAAACCCTCCCCACTTTCATTCCTCCCCTCCCTTTTCTGTCTCCCTTGGCCTCTGTGTCCCTTCCTCCCTCACTCTCTCCCTTCACTGCCTTTTGCTCATTATTAACCAACCTTTCTCCACCCCTCTCTCTAGATTCCCTTTCTCTCCCCACCATCTCTCCTCCTCCCTCTCTTCTCTCTCCCTTCACTGCCTTTTGTTTATTAACCAACCTTTCTTCACTCCCTCTAGTTTCCTTTCTCTCCCCACCCATCTCTCCTCTCCTCCTCCTCCCTCCCCTTCCTGCAGGCATGTACACGCGTCGGAGGTTCAGTGTTGTTGGTTGCATGATGTGTTGTCGAGACATATTTTTCACGGCTTGTTTTTTCTGTATTTTGCACTGTTCCTTCCATCGGTTGTCTGTGTCGTGTCTGATGATGATGATGATGCAAGCAGTCCACGTAAGTCAGTCTCGCTTCTGATTTGTAGAAATGAGATAATCCTACAGAAACGTCAACATTGTATTTCTTCGTCTCTCCACAATCAGCATCAAGTTGCCAACCACTGGGGAATTTCAATTTACTTCAATCATTAATTCATCCGCCTTTTGGTCTCTCGAGGGTCTTGCTGTGTCGAAACAAACCAAAATCAAGAAATATTCAACGCTATCCAGATTTCAAATAGTCTAGTGGTGTTTATACTTAAGAATCTAAGCTTCGTGTTTATATCCACCATCAGTAATAATCTATCGCTTTACCAGCTTGAAGGTAATACCGTAAGAGACGGAGATTGTGAATTACTGTACTACCTGTTCTCTAACCACCAGTGATCTCCAGCGGTCACCCAGAATTGTATATGAGTTTGTGTTATGTTAAATGACACAAAGAGTTCAAATGTTATTGTGAACACAACAAATCTTTAATG
>NC_066529.1:17188990-17226490 GCF_024679095.1 Eriocheir sinensis
TTTTCCACAATAGATATAATAATAGTCTTAAGCATCACCCATTGATTAAGTTCCAAGACATCACCGGCAGCGTTTTCGTTTTCTTCTTGTGTGTTTATAATAGTCTCCCCCTCGCCTGCTATTTCAATTTGAGCCTCTTGAAACCCGTATTCTCAGACAGACGCTTTCGGCTCTCACAAAAAAACTACAAATTCCAAAAGTCACAAAGGAGTTAAATCGGGTTCTTATGAGTGTTTTCACGTTCATGGTAGTGGAAAAGCCTTGTCAAACTATCACTAAGCTCATAAAACTACTCATTGATAATACTAAGACATCAATCTCAACGAAAGCCTTATCCAATGTGGGTGTGCAAGCCCCGAAGTGTTTGAGAAGGCGGGCCTCTTGGGATCGCTTTATAAGACATTCCGCCGCCCAAGAACACATATTTGACAGGGCTTTCATAGGAGTTTTGGGCATTTCCAGTAGTAGTTTTATGACCCTGGTGGTAGTTTGACCCATTCCTTGTACCATGAACATAAAGAAACACTCATTAAAACCCGACTGACCCCCACTTTGGCCTTTAGAAATAGCTGATGTGAGAAGCGAAACTGTCTGATAATGCCGACCTTAGTGTCTGCCGTCTTTACTAAATTCGTCGCTGGTGCATATATAGTCGTGTGCCTGTCTGCATGTTTTGTGCTTCTGATGTGGATGATGATTACTTTTAGTGTATGCATGTAAAAGAATTGCAGGGTAGTGTTTTCTTGTATACTTGTTTTAGACTGTGCATGACTTTTGTTGGTGCTTCTGTTTGTTGGTAAATTTTCATTGTTTTCTTTATTTATTATTATCGTTGTTCTTATGTACTTTTTTTTGTAGTGGTAGTAATAGTAGTAGTGGTAATATATAAAGTAATCGTTAGAATATTACTAGTAGTTACAATAGTAGTGGTGGTAGTACTAGTGGCAGTGGTAGCAGTAGTAGAAGTAGTAGTAGTAGTAGTAGTAGTTGTAGTAGTAGCAGTAACAGTAGTAATAGTAGTAGTAGTAGTAGCAGCAGTAGCAGTAGTAGTAACAGTAGTAGTAGTAGTAGTAGTAGTAGCAGCAGTAGCAGTAGTAGTAGTAGTAGTAGTAGTAGTTGTAGTAATAGTGTTTGTTACTCAATTTTGCCCGATTCATTTCCTTTTTTTCTTTTTTTCTGTTTATGAACGTAAGGATGCTGCTGCCTGCCCATTGTCCTTTCCTCTGTATTAATCTTCCTTTATTTAATACTGATCCTAAACTCCTCATTGGCACTATCAATAATAACAGGAAAAATAATAAAAATGAAAGCTCTAACAGTCATCATAATGTATACCTTGAAGCTCTTCTCTCCCCCCTCCCCTTGTCCTCTCCCCTTCCCCCCGCGTCTTTGTCCTCCTCCACCATTTGCTTGATGATATTTTCCTCTGCTCCACGCCTCGGCATCCCCCTCACCTGCGCCCCGCGGGTTGATCACCTCAGCTTACCTGGTGGGGCCGCTCACCTGGCTTGCCATCCCCCCCCCCTTACATCTATACCGATTCGACCCCCCCCCCTCCCTACTCCTCTCACCTTTTTCACCTGGGCCACGGTGTTCCCTCCTCTCGTCTCGCTGACAATCTGTGGTAATGTTTTTTGTGTTTTGTCAGGAATTTTTACTTTTATTAATTTTGTTTTCAGTGTTTTATTTCCTCTTCTTTTAAGATGGACTTTTGTCGACATAAGTTCTTGATTCGCATTATTTTTACGATTTTTCCTTGTTAGTGTGTGTGTGTGTATTTATATATATATATATATATATATATATATATATATATATATATATATATATATATATATATATATATATATATATATATATATATATATATATATATATATATATATATATATATTCTACTTGTCCTTGTTTTTTTTTTTCTTTTTCTTTTTTTCCATCTGTTTTTATTTCCTCTTCTTCTACCTCTTCGTTTTTCTCTTTACTGTTTTTCTCATTCTTCTTTTTCATTTATTATTATTATTATTATTATTATTATTATTATTATTATTATTATTATTATTATTATTATTATTATTATTATTATGCATTGATATCCTGTACATACGTAGCTGTCCACCTCCGACCTCGTACACACACGGGTCTCACGTCGCATGAGTCGATACAGATCACCTCACTGCTAACTTTTCCATCACCGCGTCGTCACCACACAAGCCACACATCCATCTCGAGGGTCACGCTAATCACCGCCTCCTCTCCCCCTCCTCCGCCCCTCCCACGTACAGAGTGACTACGAGAACGTGGACGTGCAGCAAAAACAACAACAGCAACTGCAACCTCCTCCCCAGCCCTCGCACAGCCGCACCCGCTCCAGCTCCGCCACCTTCACCCACACCCACGCCCACGACAGCTCAGACTCGGACTACGACACCCCGAGGCCCGTACAGCCCGCCCACGCCCATTCCAACCGGGTGAGTTTTCTTTCTTTTTTTTTCAGCAACGGAAGCAGCTTTAGGGTAAAAAAAAAAGTCCACTTAGCGCTGCTCCTGCAAAAAGATGATAGTCTAGTCTTCGTTCACTAAATTTGCTCCGAATCCACCACCCCTTCCTCCTCCTCGCAGGTATGTAACACTGACACCTATCTCCAACTTTACTTCACCTAACCTGCCTGCTCCCATAGTCACGCAAAAGGGGCTGGGGAGTCTGGGTCAGTTTAGCATACGGTGACTATAGTATTATCTTTCCACCATTAATATCCGTACACCAAAGTTGACTAAGTCCTCATCACCTCCACGACTCACTGCATTCCCGACACTTAGGAGCCACCTCGGCACTCCTGGGGAACTGTTGTATCGATCTTCTGCATTGCACTGTGTTTGTCCTCCTGAGCTTCTGATTAATGGCAAGCCTTTGTCTGGCCGATATTGGTTCCAGCCGGGCCAAGAGGTGCACCCCATTCAACCTCTTGTGATGAGTGATGTTGAGTGGCTGTCAGGAACCCGTCAATAGTAGTGTGGTATCAGTAGTGTAAGAAGGAGTTTAATCATTCTTAAGTTTGGCCGGTGTTAGTTCCAGCCGTGTAAAGAGGTGAACCCCATACACTCAAGCCCTTGTGATGAGTTATGTTGCGTGTCTGCCAGGAATCTGTCAGTAGTAGTGTTGTAGTAGTGTAGAAATGAGTTTTGACTACTTTTAGGTCCCTCACACTAGCAGACTGTCACAAGCAAAGGAGGGAGTGTAGCAAGGAACTATAAAGGATTAAGTAATAACTGTGGTATTAGGAGCATGGGAAGGAGTTTACACCGCTCATAAGGACCCTCACACTAGCAGACTGTCCCAAGCAAAGGAGAGAGCGTAGACTAGGAACTATAAAGGATTAAACAATAATAGTGTGGTATCAGGAGTATTGGGAAGACTTTATATTGTTTTGTTAACCCTCGCACACTACCGGAACGTAACAGGAAGAGGAATGCAAAAAAATATTAGTCGCCAAAGGATTGATTGAATAGATATACCGTTCCTTTGAATCGTGAAAGCAGTACATCGTGAATTTAATGTGTACAGAATGTCGATACCATGTATTATAGAACGGTCCAACGCATTGCTATTAACGCAACATTGGAAATCTGGAATCGTGTCTGTGTGTGTGTGTGTGTGTGTGTGTGTGTGTGTGTGTGTGTTGATTCGTTCCCTTTAAGTCTGTCTTTACGAGTTGTGTGTGTGTGTGTGTGTGTGTGTGTGATGACGCCTTCATGGCAAGATTACTACACTACAAATATAATGATACAAAAAAACAGTCTCTCTCTCTCTCTCTCTCTCTCTCTCTCTCTCTCTCTCTCTCTCTCTCTCTCTCTCTCTCTCTCTCTCTCTCTCTCTCTCTCTCTCTCTCTCTCTCTCTCTCTCTCTCTCTCTCTCTCTCTCTCTCTCTCTCTCTCTCTCTCTCTCTCTCTCTCTCTCTCTCTCTCTCTCAATAAAAGCTCGACCGTCACTTCCTTCAACTTAATATCAACTAGAGTAGAAATGCAACGTTTTGGAGCCTTCTGATTAATGTTAAATCACTTAGGTTTAAGGACAGACCACCTAGTCTGGACCATGGGGTCTGTGTGGTCTGATTTTCTATGTAATTCTCTCTCTCTCTCTCTCTCTCTCTCTCTCTCTCTCTCTCTCTCTCTCTCTCTCTCTCTCTCTCTCTCTCTCTCTCTCTCTCTCTCTCTCTCTCTCTCTCTCTCTCTCTCTCTCTTTCAAACACACACACACACACACACACACACACGCCAGGTCCTCAGCCCAGTCCGCCCCAATCTCCCCAGTTAAGCCCAGCAGCCCGGTGTAAGCTTTCTGCATCCCGGCTTAAGCTTGTCTCCCTCTTCCTGGCGATGGAGGTGCGAGGTGCCTTGATTGATGGGCTAAAGAGGAGGAGGAGGAGGAGGAGGAGGAGGAGGAGGAGGAGTGGCTATTCTCAGGAAGTCTTGACATGGATCGTTGAGAGAGAGAGTTATAATGGCCCTAGTTGTAGTGGTTGTGGTAGTGGAATGGGTGGATGATGTAAGGTGGATAAGGTTAGAATTGCGGCTGTTTTATTATTGGGTTGCTTACTGGTGGTTTGCTCTCCCCCTCTCCTTGCCTCTCCCCCCTCTCCTTGCCTCTCCCCCCTTTCCTTTCCCTTGTCTCTCCCCCTTTCCTTGTCTCTCCCCCCTTTTTTCTCCCCGCTTTCCTTTCCTCTCCTTTTTTCTCTTCTCTCCCATGTTCCTCCCTTCCTTTTGTTGGTCTGTTTTTTCCTTCATTCTTTATTCCCTTCCTTCGTTCATTCATGTCCACCCAAACTTTCCTTTTCATACACTTCTTCTTTCGCCTTTTCTTTTTTCCCTTTTCGTCTCACCTTCTCCTTTTATTTTCCTGCCTCTTCTATCTTCTCACTTCTGCTCTTCTGTTTCCTCCTCCTTCTCCTATCGTTTCGTCCCCATACTGTTTCATCTATTTCATCTTCTATTTCCATCTTTTATTAATTTCGTTTGGCTATTTCCTCCTCCTCTTATCCTTGTCCTTTGTTTTCTTTCCATCATCACGCCGCTGCCTTGCTTTTGTTTGCCTTTTTTCTACTCAACGCTTTATACTATCGTCATCTCTCATCTCCTCCTCTCCCCTTCTTTATTTTATTTCTCTTTTATCCTCAACCTCATCATCACTCTTTGTTCGTCTTTCTCACATCCGTTGTTTCCTATTCTTCACCTCTTTCACCACCTCTCTCTTGTTCCTCCTCTCTCTCCTTCACCTGGTCCAATCTTCAATACTCACTTCGACCTCGCCCACTTTCGAAACTCATTCCTTGTTCTTGTCATTTTCTCTTTGTTTATTCTGCTTCCTTTCTTCCCTCCACTCTCTCCTTCCCTTTCCTTCTACCACCACCCCTACTCGATATCTTGACTTCTTTCCTATATCTCTCTCTCTCCTTTCCTTCCATCTCCTCCACTCCTTTCCTCCTTCACCCTATTCCACCACCCACCCCATGCACATCCTCTTCCTTCTCCTTCTATCGTTTGCAATACCTACTTCCTGTTGTCTATGCCTCCAACATCCCTTTCATCCTACCTTTGCCCTGCCCCACCCATATCTCTCTCTCCTTTCCTTCCATTTTCTACACGCCTTTCCTTCTTCATTCTATTCCACCACCCACCCCACCATGCACATTCTCCTTCTCCTTCTATCCTCTGCAATACCTACCTCCTGTTGTCTATTCCTCCAACATCCCTTTCATCCTACCCTTGCCCTGCCCCAACCCGCCCCGCCCCGCCCCGCCACAGATGTACAGCACGATATCCTTCAAGCCGGTCAAGAGTCGCCGCACCTCCAAGCTGAAGGAGGCGGGACACGTCTACGAGAACACAATCCACCGCTACGAGAACCTCACCTCCACCGGCCGCTACCACACGCTGCGGGAGAGGGACCACCACCATCACCAAAGGGACCACCGCGAGCAGGACCTCAGAGACCGCGAGCACAGAGGAGGTGGTGGTGGTGGTGGGGGTGGAGGTAGTGGTGGTGGGGGTAGTGGTGGAGGAGGGGAGCAGCAGCAGTCACAGCAGCAGCCAAGGGATGCCAAGGATGGACGGGACGGAAGGCATCACCAGCAGCAGCAGCAACACCCGCCTCAGTCCTCCACCGCGGCCGCCTCCTCGCACCACCCCCACCACCACCACCACCACCTCCTCCACCACAACGACAACATCCACAATCAGGACAACGCGCGGGACCATCACCACCACCACCACGCCCACCAACACGCCAACCACCACCGCAACGAGACCACCGCCTCGCTTCGGGACCGTAACGAGAACGTGCACAGGATCGGCCTCTCACTGCCCCGCCGCCCCCGCGCCGCCACCGCCTTCTGCAGGAGCACCGTGGGCCGCGGCGACTCCTCCGAGGACTCTGACGGGGAGCACCGGCCGAGGTCCCTGGAGTTGCGGGAGGCCAGGGCCAAGGTGAGCCACGCACGCACGCACGCACGCACGCAACTACGCACGCTGCCATCCCTCCCCCTTCCCCTCACTCTTACCTCGTTCTCCAGCTGGTCCTCTTTCTCCTCCTCCTGCATGGCGCTAACCCAAGCTGGGATATTTTGACTGTACTAACACACACACACACACACACACACACACACGCAGGGGGAGGAATACCATAAAACATGCATAAAACTTCAAATCTTTCAGTGTCAAACCTTCCAGACGATATAAACTTTTTTTTTGTCTAATTGTTCCTCTCCTCAGCCTGGGCCTTGGGTGTTGGCTAACCTGCACGGTGCATGGAAAACTTTTACTTATCCTCTTTATTTCTGTGTGTTTTGAGGTTTTCGTTGCCGTCTGCACTCTTTTCCCAAGGCTAACTCTGCATGTGTCGACTCGGGAATATTATGAAGGAAAGTACGCGCAGACGATTTTGATGCAAGGAAGTGATGAGGGTATAACATATCTAACTACACGTGTTGGTATTTATGTGTAAGTACCTGTGGAAGCTACTTACCTGTGCTGAGTAAGAGCTGAATGGGGAAGTAATAACAGCCTGTGGAAAAAAAATATTTATAAACGGAATAAGACGCGAAGGGTAAAGAAAGGGGGAAAAAATAAGGGTTTTGTCTATTAATATTTGTGCTTCTTGTTCTTTCCTCTTGATAACCCGCGCATGTACACACACACACACACACACACACACACACACACACACACACACACACACACACACACACACACACACACACACACACACACACACATGCATAGACTAAATAAAAACAGTATGTGTATGTGTGTGCGTTCCTGCGTGTGTACTCTGTGAAGTTAACCTGTTGCATGACTAAGCTACACATACTTTTTTTTTTTAACTGTCATTGGAACACACACACACACACACACACACACGTCGCCGTCACCCTCCCTCCCACGCACGCACGCATTCGCACCAAAGTTTGCCTCGCACGCATACGCACACGCACACACTCCTCGCCCCACGCGCACGCACCCAGGTGGCGGCACGCACACATTTCCGCGCCTAATTACGTGCAAACAGCAGCGTTCGTGCGCCCCCCGCTGTTTTAGTGCCGGCCACGCACACACGCACGCACAACCACACATTTTCCCCCACACGCATGCCCGCTCACCTATAGTAATTACCTTATTTCGCACGCTGTTAACCTGTGTGTGTGTGTGTGTGTGTGTGTGTGTGTGTGTGTGTGTGTGTGTGTGTGTGTGTGTGTGTGTTATTATCATCATCTCCCATCCCGCTCAATCTTCCCTCTTCCTATTCCTCCTACTACTCCTCCTACTCAACTCCTCGCCATACTGCTTTTTTAGGTGAAGACGCTCTCGCTCTCCCGTTCGCTCGCTCGCTCGCTCGCTCCCTCACGCACGCACGCACGCCAGAACGCACGCAGTTTAGGTCTGGTTCCCCGCCCCTCAGTCCGTCGCTGCATCATTTTTTTCCCCTTGTTTCGTCTGCGAGAGTTGCACGTGCTGTTATTGGTCTGTTGTGTCCTTGTGGCTTTTGAGTCGGCGATTAGAAAAAAACAATAGTCATGGTTCGTGTTTGTGTATTAATGAGGGTTTATTTAGGGAAGGAAGGAAGGGAGGGAGGAAGGAAAGCAGGGAAGGAAGGAAGGACTTTATGGTGTTATATGTTTTCCTGAGTGTATTATGATGGCTCGTGGGTGTTTATTTTGGAGGGGGCGGGGGGTTGGGGGATGAGTGGGGCAAGGGTGGTGGTGGAGGTGGAAGTTGATACAAGGAAGAGGATGATCAGGGGAAAGGGGAGAAAACGGGTCAAGTATGTGTGTTTTTTTTCTGTTTGTTTGATATACCGGGTGGGTAGCAAGGCAGAATTGGTTGTAACGCCCGCTTCTTTGGAATGCAAGACCGCTTATCCGCCGACCTTCAGTTTTTTTCGTTCTTCATTTACGCAATTTAACTTTAGTATCGACTTATTATTATTGTTTTTTTTATTTTTTTTATTATTGCTATCATTATTATTTTGCTTGCGATGTTCGTTGATTTTATTCAGTTATGGCTCTCACGCTAAAAAGTTATGCTCGTAGAAGAGAGTGAGGGAAGGAGAGAAGTAGATAATTGAGGAGCGAAATGGCAGAAAACACGTAGGAGAGTATATAGGAGCACCTTGAGGAAGAGCAAGTGATAGCATGGGGAAAAACAGTCCTAGGAGCAAGATGAGTGGGTGAGGGAAGGAAACATGAGGAATATAGTTGTTCTGTGAGGAAGAGGAGTGGAAAGAAAGGAAGAGAATAGTCTGGGGAGCAAGGTTTGTATGTATAGGAATCGGGAGAATGGAAAAAGGGGGTAGGCTGGTTTAAGGAGCAAATTTTGTTTGTATAGGGATCTGAAGGAAGGGGGAGAAGGAGATATTACAGTCTGGGAGCAACTTGAATGTGTAAAGTGATAGGCAAGTGGACGAAGAGGAGTGGAGAGAAAGGGGATGGGATGATCTGGGGAGTAAGTAGCGTGGGCAGAGAAATCGAGACTGATGAGGAAGAGGAGGAGATAGGATAATGGGTAAAGGGGTGGAGGCTAAGGAGGAAGAGAAGGGAAAAAAATGGAATATAGGAGAGTGTGGGAGTAACTTGACTGTAATGGAGTGGGGCTGAGGAGGAAGAGAATTAAGGGAATAGGACAGTGGGTGAAGGGGTCGGGGCTGGGGCGGGCGGGGTGCAGGTGGCGAGGGCTGAGCCTGGCCCTCTCTCCCGCCCACAGGTAAGGCCGCAGCCCCTGAGTCCCACCCACTACCAGCAGCCGCCCACGCCCGACCACCCGCCGCCCTCCGCCCGACAGGCTCAGATCTCCATCCACGCAAAGATGCACGCCGTCACCCGTCCGCCCGTGAGTACCCGTCCACGTCTTGCCTCCCCGTGTCCCGTGTGCACGCCAGCCCCCCGTGTGCACGCCCTGGCATGTGTGTGTGCGTCGATACGTGTCCGAGCGGCGTCTGTGTGTGTGCGTATGTGTTGAGGGCAGTGGCTGGTCGCTCGCCTCGCCTCACCTCGTCCCTGTTGTGATGTGTTACGTAGCTTCGTCTTGAGCACACACACACACACACACACACACACACACACACACACACACACACACACACACACACACACACACACACACACACACACACACACACACACACACACACACACACACACACACACACACACACACACACACCTGCTTACCTTAGCCACCTAATCACCTGTATATTTTAACCACCGCAGTCACACCTGCCTCACCCACACACCTGCCTCACCCACACCTCACCCACACACTTTCCTCACCCACACACTTGCTCACCCACACACTTGCTCACCCACCACATTTGCTCACCCACACACCTGCCTCACCCACACACACACATCTATGCACTGCTGTTTTGTTCCTTGGTCAGTTTTCACCTTATTTAGTCAAAGTTTCACACCTCCGAATAAACCTTAACCTGTCGCCCTCAATTCAGCTGTATGGGTGAGGAAGACGGCAGATGGGTTAGTGGAAAGAGGGTGAGCATGAGGATGGGGGGGGGGGGGGGAATTCTCTCTCTCTCTCTCTCTCTCTCTCTCTCTCTCTCTCTCTCTCTCTCTCTCTCTCTCTCTCGGGATAAGATTATGTAGGGAAGTGAGAAAACGAGATAGGGTGTGCTAGAAGAGAGAGAGAGAGAGAGAGAGAAGGGGGGCGGAGGAGGCTGTGTACGGAATGACCCCCAGATTGTTGACTTAGTTCATGAGCGGCCATAAGCTGGTGGTGGTGATGGTGGTGGTGATGGTGGTGGTGGCGGTAACTTTACTGACATAGGAAGAATTTTGATCAAAGACACAGACTCTGCTAATGGTGGTGGTGGTGATGATGATGATAATGACTACCAATGGGGGTGAAAGTGATGGTAGCCAGTGTAATGATAATGAAGGTGGTGAGTATGGTGATGAGTTTCGATAGGGGTGTTAGTAATGGTGATGGTAATTTAGGGGACCCTGGTGGTGGTAATGATTTAAGTGGTTAAGGTGATGGTGGTAGTGAGTATGGTGATGCTGGTGATGAGAGAGATGAAGGTGGTGATGATGGTAGATGTTCATAATGATGGAGAAACCCACATCGTTCTTCATCACCAAGAATTTATGACATGGTGGTGGTGGTGGTGGTGGTGTTTTTTGAGTGTTGATGTGTTATGATCGAGTGTGTGTGTGTGTGTGTGTGTGTGTGTGTGTGTGTGTGTGTGTGTGTGTGTGTGTGTGTGTGTGTGTGTGTGTGTCGGCGGCCAAGTCCCTTTGTCGCGAGGGGAAGGAAGGAGGGGGGCGGGAAGGGGGAAAGGAGGGGAAACGGTGTGTGAGAGGAGTAAAGGAGGGGGGGAGGGGGGGGGAGGGTTGAGTGAGGGAGGGCATATAAATTAGCTCTAGTTGACTCTTGGGCGGTCAATCTCTCTCTCTCTCTCTCTCTCTCTCTCTCTCTCTCTCTCTCTCTCTCTCTCTCTCTCTCTCTCTCTCTCTCTCTCTCTCTCTCTCTCTCTCTCTCTCACACACACACACACACACACACAAGCAGGAAGGAAGTTTTCTCTCCACCTCCTGTCTGACTCCCTTATTACCTCCTCCCCCACCCACTCTCTCTCTCTCTCTCTCTCTCTCTCTCTCTCTCTCTCTCTCTCTCTCTCTCTCTCTCTCTCTCTCTCTCTCTCTCTCTCTCTCTCTCTCTCTCTCTCTCTCTCTCTCTCTCTCTCTCTCTCTCTCTCTCTCTCTCTCTCTCTCTCTCTCTCACCATCATCATCATTCCTTCTCCCGGTACATCACATCTAAGAGGGAAAGAGGAGGAGGTGGAGGACGAGGAGAAGGAGGAGGAGGAGTTGTTGGTCATCGTCACCCAAATAGTTGAAGTGAAAGGCTCCGCGGGTCATGTCACTGGGCTGGCGAATTCTGGGTCATGTCGAGTCACGAGTCATAGAAGTGGAGTGTTGTGAAGCATAGATAGAGATTGCGTGTTATGAGGACAAGAGTATCCGTGTTGTGGCAGGAGACGGAGTAGGGAGCGGGAGTGGATGGGTTTGTATTGTTAAGTTAGGTCAGTTCAAGGATATAGTCGGTGATGGGAAGCTCCGTATTAGACGCTTACGGCTCTCACAGCAAAGGAGATTAGTTCGACCGTAAAGTTGATAAGTTAGGTTCTCGTGCGTGTTTTGCGTATTCATGGTGCAGAGACCTTGGTTAACTTTTTTTTTCAGCAGAGGAGACAGTTCAAGGGCATAAAAAAGAAAAGAAAACAATATCACTCGACTCGTAAAACTACTCATCGAAATACCCACAACATTTACGAAAGCCTTACGAAATGTGTGTGTAAGCCCCGAAATGCTTGGGAATATGGGTCTTATAGTGGCAAGTTAAAGGCTAGATTCCACAGTGCAAGCTCTAACTGGCAATGATGGGTAGTTAGGTTACGTCAAGGACACGCAGTGATGAAAGTTCTAACTGACATTGTTGATCAGCTCATTCCAAGGATAAGTTTAGTGGCGTTTGTTTCATGGTTCGTCGAGGAAGAATGAAGGAAGGGAGGGAGAGTGCAGAGTAAGAAAAAGCCATGTTTCTGTGAGAAGGAAAATATGTAGGTCGTGTCAGAGCCGCGAGTGTCGGATTTCAAGACAAGAGTTGAGTTTAAGTGTGCAAAGAAATGCTGACTTTAACATGTAAACATTTTGCTATCCACTCAGTCTTTTCGGCTTGTCATTCTTGTGTTCCCAGTGTCGAGTTTGTACCTCACTTGCCTCCCCCCTCACACACACACACACACACATACACACACACACTTTCAATCTGTTTTTTTTATAATCGCTTTCTTTTTACAGTTTTAGCAATCATTATGTCTTGGGCTTCAGGATACTTTAGTCTGTCTCTCATCCATTAATGTGCCTCCGTTCCTGCTGAGAGAATGGGAAAATGCCAGTACAAAGCAGGCAATTAGTTTAAGTGAGTGAGGAACGCAGGAAGGAATTGGAATATTGATAACTTTGCCTTGCGCCCTAGAGAATGCGTGTTGATTGTATGATATTCGATAGCTTTTGAGTCTGTTATTCCCTTGTTTCGCCTCCACTCCTCCATTCAGAAAGGTAAAGAGGAGCAGAAGGGTGATTGGCGATAGTATAATGTTCGCGAGCTTGAGTCTCTTCCTTGTTTTGCCTCCACTTCTCCCTTCAGAAAGAAAAGGAAGAGAAGAAGGATGATTGGCGATAGTTTACTGTTCATGAGCTTGAGTCTATTCCTTGTTTTGCTTTCACTCCATTCAGAAAGGATAAGAAGAGCAGAAGGATGATTGGCGATAGTATAATGTTCGCTTGCTTGAGTCTCTTCCTTGTCTCCACTGTCTTCAGAAAGAAAAGGAAGAGAAGAAAGATGATTGGCGATAGTTCAATATTCGTGAGCTTGTGAGTCTGTTCTCCCTTGTTTTCCTTCCACTTCTCTCTTCAGAAAGAAAAGAAAAGAAAGGTGATTGCCTTAAGTGAATGAGGAGAGCGAGAGAGCATTCTTATCCTTGAGTGCGGGCGTTCGTTACAGTACATGAAGAGTGTGTGAGGGGAAAAGAAAATCCGCGAGTAGCAAGTAATGGGCGGACAGCGAAATCGCGTGCGTCGGGGCAGTTCGCGGGGCACAAAACACCAGCTGGGGCGCCGCGGGGTCAGTCGGGGTCACGCCGCGGGATGAGGTAATGAGCGAGTCGCGGGGGCATTGGCTGGTGACTCACGCATTCCTCCTTGTGACTCACCGCCGCCGCTTTCCTGACCGCACGAACCAGGGAACCCGCCCAACACACACACACACACACACACACACACACACACACACACACATTTTTTTGTCTCCACCATTTTCCCCTCGTTCTTTCCTTCATTCCACGTAGTTTTCCTTTCTTTTCTCGCATTTTCACACACACACACACACACACACACACACACACACACACACACACACACACACACACACACACACACACACACACACACACACACACACCTGTACCTCCACCTTTCCCCCGTTTCCCCGCGTTGACAGGAGGAGAGAGTCGGGGAATGTTAATGAACTAGTAACTGTTTATGTCTCACCACATGTTCCCGCTTCACGTTTTTTATTACTATTATTTGTGTTATTTTTGTCCCCAGCATTTTCGTTCCCTCCTATTTATTCAAGTTTTCCTCCTTTCACTCCTACTTATTTTTGGTTTTATGTGGCGTCAACCTTTTATGTTTTGTTTTATTTGCTTCGATTTTATTTTTTGGTTTATATTACTCTTATCTGACTCCCTCTTCCTTTCCTTCCTTCCTTCCTTCCTTCCTTCCTTCATTCATTCCACGTATAATTATCCAAGTATTCCCTTCACTCACTTATTTTCGTCTTTTCGTCGAATCCACCATTTGTTTTATAATATCCTGTTTTTATTACATTTTTAGCTTCGTGCATTCTTTCCTTCCTCCCTGCTTTCCATCCTCCCTTCTTTCCTTCCTCCCTGCTTTCCATCCTCCCTTCTTTACTTCCTCCCTGCTTTCCATCCTCCCTCCTTTCCTTCCTCCCTTCTTGCCTTCCTTCTTTCCTTCCTTCCTTCTTTCCTTCCTCCCTGCTTTCCATCCTCCCTTCTTGCCTTCCTCCCTTCTTGCCTTCCTTCTTTCCTTCCTTCCTTCTTTCCTTCCTCCCTCCCTCCCTTCTTTCCTTCCTCTCTTCTTGCCTTCCTCGCTTCTTTCCTCCCTCCCATCTTGCCTTATTCTCATCCTTTGCTTCCTCCCTTCTTTCCTTCCTCCCTTCATCTCTCCCTCCCTTCTTTCCTTCCTCCCTTCTTGCCTTCCTCCCTTCCTTTGCTTCCTCCTTCTTGCCTTCCTCCTTCCTTTGCTTCCTCCTTCTTGCCTTCCTCCTTCATCTCTCCCTCCCTTCTTTCCTTCCTCCTTCTTGCCTTCCTCCCTTCCTTTGCTTCCTCCCTTTTTGCCTTCCTCCCTTCCTTTGCTTCCTCCCTTCTTTCCTTCCTCCCTTCATCTCTCCCTCCCTTCTTTCCTTCCTCCCTTCTTTCCTTCCTCCCTTCCTTTGCTTCCTCCTTCTTGCCTTCCTCCTTCCTTTGCTTCCTCCTTCTTGCCTTCCTCCCTTCTTTCCTTCCTCCCTTCTTGCCTTCCTCCCTTCTTTCCTTCCTCCCTTCTTGCCTTCCTCCCTTCCTTTGCTTCCTCCCTTCTTGCCTTCCTCCCTTCCTTTGCTTCCTCCCTTCTTGCCTTCCTCCCTTCTTTCCTTCCTCCCTTCTTGCCTTCCTCCCTTCCTTTGCTTCCTCCCTTCTTGCCTTCCTCCCTTCTTTCCTTCCTCCCTTCTTGCCTTCCTCCCTTCCTTTGCTTCCTCCCTTCTTGCCTTCCTCCCTTCATTCCTTTCTCCCTTCTTGCCTTCCTCTCTTCTTGCCTCCCTCCTTTCCTTTGCTTCCTCCCTTCCTTTCTTCCTCAGTTCCACGTATTCAAGTTTTCCTTTACTCGCCCACCATTGTTCTTGTTTTATTTTACTTTTTTTTTTTTTATCTATTCTTACATCCGTCTATCTTTCCTTTCCTTTCCTTCCCATCCCTTCCCTTCCCTTCCCTTTCATTTCATTTCATTTCCTTCCCTTCCCTTCCCTTCCCTTCCCTTTCATTTCATTTCCTTCCCTTCCCTTTCACGTATTTGTCCAAGCTTTCCCTTCGCCTTTTTTTATTTCTTTTATTTTCCTTGTCTTCGCAACGTCCGTCTTTACTTATGTATATATTTTTACAACGACTCGGCACATTTTTGGTTCGGTTTATTTTAGTCTCCGTTCTCAGGTCGTTTTCCGTTTTTTTTCTTCTTTTTTATCATTCCTTTACACATCAGAGAGAGAGAGAGAGAGAGAGAGAGAGAGAGAGAGAGAGAGAGCAGAGGCCTCCTTCGTGACCTAATGTCTATATGGAGTCGGCTCACCAGCGCATCCGTGTTTAGCATTTTAAAATTAACCACCGACCAGTGAGAGAGAGTTGCGTTGTGTTGCCTCGTCTCGGTGTTGCTCGACGAGTTAGTTTATGGAGCTGCGTGCGTCTTCTTTTTACTTATGCATGACGTCTGAGGGTACGAGAGAGAGAGAGAGAGAGAGAGAGAGAGAGAGGATGGGGGTAGGTTATATGGCCGTGAGTAAGGAGAACGGACCAAGTGACAGGCAGAGTGTTAAACAAGAGGTAGAGGACGTGGCCACCCCTCACCACCTCTTTTTGCGGGCGGAGGAAGACGAAGAGGAGGAGGAGGAGGAGGAGAAGATTAATAGAGAAGAGGAGGAGGAGGTGAACAGAGAAGAGGCGCTGAACTACACTCATTTTTTCTCTTTTCTCATATTGTTCTTTTTTCCACATTTTTCAATCTTTAAATCTTATCATTGTCTCTGTTTTGTTATTAATATTGTAATGATACTCTCTCTCTCTCTCTCTCTCTCTCTCTCTCTCTCTCTCTCTCTCTCTCTCTCTCTCTCTCTCTCTCTCTCTCTCTCTCTCTCTCTCTCTCTCTCTCTCTCTCTCTCTCTCTCTCTCGTACACCTGTTTTTATTGATTAACCTTCCTCCCCCTCACCTGGACACAGTTTTCCCCTTTGTCCCCTTCATCCCCTTCTCTCCCCTCCCCCCCTTCATCAGGTGTTTGGTGAAGGGCTTTGTTTGTTTACCTGGATGGGGAGGGTGATCAGTGAGGGGAGCAGGAGGAGGAGGAGGGGAAGAGAGAGAAAGGAATGGAGAGTAATGGTCAGTGTTATTTTTTCCTCCTGCATATCTCTCTTCCTTTTCCTCTGTGCCATTTCTTTTTAACCTCTATTTGTATTATTGAGGTTTTTGTTTTCTCGTTTTATTTGCTCGATCTTCGCTGCTTCATTCATCTATATGGTCCTGAGTTCTCATATTTTCTTTGTTTTTTCGTTTTATTTGCTCCATCTCGGCTGCATCCAAGGTCTAAATGGCTGCATCACCCATCGACGTAATATTTCGTTCTCATATTTCCTTGTTTTTTTTCTTCTTTATCGTTGTCTTCCCGTTTCTCTCTTGTTTGTTGGTTCTGTGCCCTAAAATACCTGGGCCAGCCGTCGAATTGTACTCATTTTTTTTTTTGTACACTTCCGCTCCTTTCCTTTCCGTTCCTATACTAATCTACTTATCATCCCTTCCCTTATCTAATCTTGAACGTTTTTCCTGTGTTTCTCTCTTCTGAGCTTTCGAACTTTACTAATTGCCTTTTTCTATTACATTTTTCCCTCACACGTTCGTTTACTATACAATTGGTGACCTCTAATTGTACCCTTATTCCCTTGCCTTCCCCATGACGTTTATCCCAGTGTTCTTTCTTCCTCTCTTCTAAGCCTTTGAACTTTCCTCATCATTGTTTTCTTTTCCCCTTTTTTTCCGTCCACGTTTATTTCCGTTCGTGTAGTTATCAGCGTTTAATTTTACTCGTTTTCCCTTATCTCATTCTGAACGTTTTTATTTTTCCTTGCGTGTCCTTTCTTCTGAGCCTTCGAACTTTACTTATCTTCATTTTCTTGTTTACTTTTACCGCTAATCGTTTTCTTTTGTACACTAATCAGATACTTTTAATTGTACTCATATCATATTCTCGTACATTCCCCTTTGTGTTCCTCTCTTCTGAGCCCTCAAACTTAACTGATCTTCATTTTCTTGTTTATTTTTTACCGCTAATCATTTTAATTTTAATTTTAATTGTACTCATATCATATTCTCTTACATTCTTCTTTGTGTTCCTCTCTTCTGAGCCTTCGAATTTAACTCATCTTCATTTTCTTGTTTTATTATTTCCCGCTAATCGTTTTCGCTTGTATGCACTTTAGACCCGTTTAATTATTTCTACTTATATTCCCTTATCTTCGCCCGACGTTTTTCCCCCCCGTGTTCCTCCTTCCTCGCCTCTTCGCTGCCTCCTTATTCGGCGGCTTCATTGTCGTCATCGTTGCCGTCTCACCCTTCTTGTCCTCCCTCCAAATACGCGGTGATTATGCGCAGAAAACCAGTCCTCGTGTCCGTCTGTCCCTCTGTCTGCCTGTCTGTTCTTTTGTTTGTGTATTCGTCTTCCTGTGTCTTTCCGTCTGCCTGTATGTTTGTCTTCTTGTCTATGTGTATTATGTGTCTGTTTGCCTGCTTGTCTGCTTTCTGCCGTCTGTTTGCGTTCTGTTTGTCTGTTCATGTGTTTGTGTCACGTGTCTGTTTCCATTGTTCTGTTTGGTTTATTGTCGGTCTAATGTCTTTGTCTATCTGTCTGTCTGTATATCATCTGCATATCTATTTCTGTACATGTATTTTTGTATGTGTATTTTTCTCCTGCTTCAAAATTAACTCGTGTTTGTGTGTGTGTGTGTGTGTGTGTGTGTGTGTGTGTGTGTGTGTGTGTGTGTGTGTCGGTGGGCGGCTGTGGGCGTGTGTACAGGTGGCCTCGGACAAGAAACCTGTATTGCGTCACACTTATTGGGAGGGCGGTGGGCGGTAGGGGGGAAGAAGGGGGGGCGAGAGGAAGGGGATCGGGAGGGGGCGGGGAGGGGAGAAAGAGGCTGGAGAGGTGTGTGGTAGGGACGGGAGTATACAGTGTTCTAAGAATCACCCCTCCCCCTTTTATACACCTCCTCCTCCTCCTCCTCCTCTTCTTCTTCCCTCACCCTTCTGCACCTCCACCTCCTCCATTGTTAGTATTCCGTGCAGCGCTTACCGATGTTTTTCACCTCACCTCTTCATCCATGCTTGTGTTCGCATCACCACCGGAAGGAGAAAGGGCAAGGGTCGCGATGTATAAGCTACGTAACATCCCAGATCATCACATCCTGCGTAAATCCATCTTGGGGTTCGAGGGAGAGTGACGAAGCTGTTTAGTTTTTCTCTCACTCGCTCTCTTGCTCTCCTGGCACTTCGGCTCAACGGCGTTTTATCTTATCGTTAACACCCTTATTGGTTTACCGTTTGGGCCTATCCGGGGCAGGTGTTTTGTTTCCCTATCGGTTCGTAACACCATACCTCTGAACATGAACGTCGTATGATTTCCTTCCCTCTATTATTTCCTTATTCCCGTGATTTTATTCCCCCTTATTTCCCTCCCTCTTATTTCCTTCCCATATCTATTTCTTCTCCTATTTTTTCCCTCTTTTTTTCCTTCCTATAGTTATTTCTTTTCCTCTGTTATTTTCTTCCCTTGATTTCCTTCTGTCTGATATTGCCTTTCCTCTGTTTTCCTTCCCTCTGTTATTTCCTTCCTTTTCTTCTTTCCTTTTCTTCGATATTTCCTTTTGTCTGTGATTTTCTTCCTTTTCTTATTTCCTTCCCTCTGATATTTCCTTCCCTCTGATATTTCCTTCCCTCTGTTATATCCGTCCCTCAGTTCTTTTCTTCCCCCTGAGGACTGACAGGTATCTCACTCCTATGGGTATACCTGCCTGAGGACTGACAGGTAACTCACTCCTATGGGTATACCCGGGGACTGAAAGGTGATAGGCAGGTACATAGGGCCCGTGTTTATGTGTGTACCTGTGATAACCTGGATTTCACTGGACGCTAAAAGGAGAAGTGTAATTATGGTTTCAAGGGATATCCCGGATCGTACGGAGGATTGAGATACCGGGGCTTTTGTGTACTGAGAACCCATTGTTTCATCATCGTCATCGTCAATCGTATAGGTTCACTGAAGGATGACTGTCTCTACTTACGTTTTCCAACTATATGTGTGATGTTAGAGTACCATTTCATCCAACTCCGGCGTATTTTCTACTTTTTTAATCATCGTCATCGTCAGCCGTATTAGTTCATTGAAGTATGACTATTTTTACCAACGTTTTCCATCTCTGTGTCTGGTGCTAGAGTTCAATGCTGACCTGCTTCGACAAATGTCCTAGTTTTTTTATCATCGTCATCGTCAGTCGTATAAGTCCACTGGAGGGTGACTGCCTCTACCAACGTTCCCCATCTCTGAGTTCGATATTAGAGCATTAAGAGTACTGGGACCATATTCTCAAACGCTTCGCCGCTTACACACTCACATTTGACAGGGTTTTTGAAGGGGTATTGAGCATTTCCAGCGGTACATTTATGACCCTGGTGGTAGTTTGACCCCTCTTCTGTACCTTAAACGTGAAAAATACCCATGAAAACCCGATTAAACTCCACATTAGCCTTTGGAAATAGATGACATGAGAGGTGGAAGCGTCTGAGAATACCGCCCCTTTTCCGTCCTGCTCCGGCAAATGCTCTCGCTTCACCTCGCCACTTGGTCCTCTGTCTGCCCTGACTCTTACCATTTCTGTCTTACCACTCGTTACTTAGCTTGTTCTCTACCTCATAACCATACCATTATACTATACCTGTACTTTACTATGCCTAACGTACTATACCCACATGTCATGATTATACGGACTTGCATAATATATAACTTTGAAAACAGCAAAACTGTTAGTAATCGTTAAGGGTGAGAAGGCTTAAAGAGCCATCAAAGGGGAAAAAACAACATATAGGAAATTCAGTTACCAAAATGAGAGAAAAGTATAGGAAACTGAGTTATTAAGGAGGAGAAAATATGGGAAATTCAAACTTTTCAAGGGGGAGAAAGTATAGGAAATTGAGTTATTAAGGAGAAAATATGGGAAATTCAAACTTTTCAAGGGGGAGAAAGTATAGGAAATTGAGTTATTAAGGAGAAAATATGGGAAATTCAAACTTTTCAAGGGGGAGAAAGTATAGGAAATTGAGTTATTAAGGAGAAAATATGGGAAATTCAAACTTTTCAAGGGGGAGAAAGTATAGGAAATTGAGTTATTAAGGAGAAAATATGGGAAATTCAAACTTTTCAAGGGGGAGAAAGTATAGGAAATTGAGAGTTACTAAGGAGGAAAAAATATGGAAAATTCAGTAGTTTCAAGGGGGAGAAAATATAGGAAATTCAGGGTTAACAATGGAGAAAATATAAGAAATTACATGTTATCAAGGGGGAACAAAATATAGGGAAGCTAATGCACACACTGGTGACGTCAAGTAGAGGAGCAATCTGATATGAAGCAAGCAAACCACATATTGCGTAATCACTTCTCCGTACAGATAAGCGTGACGGGCAATGATAACGCAGGCCAGGCGCTGCAGGTGGCTGGCTGTTATCGGAAGTTAATGATAAGTGTAGCGTTGTCAGCGGGTTGTCGCAAACGGGCCTTTGTTTTTCCTCTGAATTGCCTCCGTTGTTGTAAAAAAAAAAAAGGGTGTATTTGATGCTCATGATAAAAGTAAAGTTGTCAGCGGAATAAAAAAAAAAAAGTGTATTCGATGTTAATAATAGAGAGTAGAATCGTTAGCGGGTTGCCTCAAACGCACTTTTTTTCTTTGTTTGTTTTCTGTTTTTGCTTTTCCCTTGATCTGCTTCCGTTGCTGTAAAAAAAAAAAAAAGTGTATCAGAAGTTAATTTAATGATAGAGTAGAATTCTTAGCGGGTTGCCTCAAACGAACTTTTTTTTTTTTTTTTTTTTTTTTTTTAGCCTTGAGCTGCTTCCGTTGTAAAAAAAAAAAAAAAAAAAAGTGTATCAGAAGTTAATTATTTGAAAACGAATTGCCAGCGGATTTCCTCGAGTGGATTTTCTTGTTTATTCGTTTTCTGTTTTTTCCTTGAATTGCTTCCGCTGTTGTGAGGGAGGGTGCATCAGAAGATAATTTTAGGACCGCGTAGAATTGTCAGCGGTTATTCTCAATCGAGCTCCTTATTTATACATCATACATATATTTTTTTTTAATAAGCTGCTTCCGTCGCTGTAAGAAAAAAGTTGTTTGTTGCCATATTTCTCGTGTGATATTGAGAAGACTTTCCTCGTTCATGATCTGAAAAAAAAAAAAAAACGCGTGAAGATTAGTGTTTAGATTTTTATTTTATTTATTTATTTATTTATTTATTTATTTATTTATTTATTTTTTTTTGTTTTTTTTGAGGGGGGACGGTGAGGGGGAAGATCTGTTTTTACTGAGGAAGTATACATATTACGAGGCTTATCTTGAAGGAGAGGAGTAGGGGGAGGACCTTTCTCATATCGCCCGTAAAGAGAGTCAAGAAAATAGGTGATATCTTCTTCCTCTCTGCCTTAATCGCTACTGTGGTCGGCTACTCTGTATCTTGTCGCCAGTATCGTCTGTCCTCTGCATCCACTTCGTCCAGACCCAACTGCCTCATATCTCTCTCAATTCCGTCCCTCCATCTAAATCTCCGTCTTCACACAAAACACACATACAAAAGGAAACAAAGAGAAGCAGTAGGACACGTATGACCAAGCCTGTGTCCACACCCCACCATTGCAAGGTTCTAGAGTGGGGCATTTCCTTAACCGAACGCTGACCAAACGGCTGCTGATCGGTCCGCTGAATACGTAGAACTTATCCTTTCTTCGAGTGTAGTATTGTGACACGTTATAATTGACTAAGTGAGGTGAGGCAAGATGCTGGGGTGGGAGGGAAGGGGAAGAGGCAGGGTGGTTCAAGAAGAGGCAAGATGGGAGGGTGTGTGGGGGAGGAAGGGAGGGATGTGTGGCGCTGTATGGATGGGTTGTATGGCTGTAGGAGTGAGAAAAGAGGAAGAAAATGGGAGTGGAGGATATATGTATAGTGCTTCGTAAGGTGTGTGGTTAAGAGGAGTTGTATGGAGTATGTATGTATATTTGATGAGAGGAGTGGAAGAAAGAGGGGAAAAAGGAGTTTAATGGAGTACGTATATTTGTGAGGTTAAAATAAAAGAGATAAATGTGGTAGATGTTTAAAGTTCATGGCATTGAGGTCAAAAGGCTAGATAACTAAATAGAAAAATAGATAGATAAATACAGAGAGACCGAGAGAGAAAGAGAATATATGACACTCCCATCACACTTTCATCACGTTTTAAGACCTCGCCGTGCATAGATATGAAGCGACGTAGCAGAGTCACCTAGTAGCGAATCCTCTCCGCCCTTTCATTCAGTTCATACGAGGATGATGATGCGGCAAAAGCTCATATCATTCCTCTCCATGCCGTGAACATACCCCGAGGATGCCAGGCGATGGTGGTGGAGGTAGAAGTACTAGAGGGGAGAGGGGCAGGTCTTAATGTCGTGGTGATGTAATGGTGTGATGGTGTTGTGGGTATTCCTGGGTGTGGTGACAGGGCGGCGGCGGCATCGGGGACAAAGCCGTGTTGGGGCATGATAGAAAGACAAATGAGGAATGGCACAAGAGCGGGAGGGCAAGAGTGTGAGGATAGCTGCCAGGATAAGAAGGAAAGGCCAGCAGAAATTAATAGAGAGATAGGAAGTTAAACAGTGATAAAACGTAATAAAAAGACGAGGGAGAATAGGAAGACACAATAACGGGAAGGGAAGGGAAGGGAGTGAGGATAGCGGCCAGGATAAGAAGGAAAGACTAGCAGAAGTTAAAAGAGAGATAGAGAGTTAGACAGCGATAAAACATAATAAAAAGACAAGAGGGAGAATAGGAAGACACAATAACGGGAAGGGAAGGGAAGGGAGTGAGGATGGCTGCCAGGATAAGAAGGAAAGACCAGCAGAAATTAATAGAGAGATAGAAAGTTAGACAGCGATAAAACATAATAAAAAGACAAGAGGGAGAATAGGAAGACACAATAACGGGAAGGGAAGGGAAGGGAGTGAGCATGGCGGCCAGGATAGGAAGGAAAGACCACCAGCAGTAAAACAGAAGAAAGTTAAAAGAAAGTTAGACGGTGATAAAGCAAGATAAAAAGACAGAAAAGGCAGAATAGGAGGACACAGGGACGGGATGGGAAGGGAATGAGTATAGCGGCCAGGATAGGAGAGAAGGACCATCAATGAAGTAGATGAAGGAAAATGGAAATGAATAGAGAGAAAGTTAGTGATGAAGCAAAATAATGAGACAAGAGGGAAGAAAGGACGATGCGGGGAGGAGAGGGAATGAGGATAACCGCCAGAATAGGAAAGATCTGAAAAAGTAGTGGAACGAAAACGCAAATGAATAGGGAGAAAGTTAATGATGAAAAGACAAGAGGAGGGAGAACAGGAGGATACGGGGAAGAGAGGAAATGAGGATAATGGTCAGAATAGGAAAGATCTGAAAAAAGTAGTGGACGGAATATGCAAACGAGAGAAAATTAGTGATGAAGCATTATGAAAGACAGAGGAAGGAGGATAGGAGGATTCGGGGAAGGGAAGGAGGTGAGAATAGGAAAGGAGTTAAAAGAATAAAGTAGTGGAAGGAAAATGCAAATAAATAGAGAGAAATTTAGTGGCGAAGCATTATGAAAGACAGATGAGGGAGGATAGGAAAAAGGGAAGGAAGTGAGGATAGGAAAGGAGTTAAAAGAATAAAGTAGTGGAAGGAAAATGCATATGAATAGAGAGAAATTTAGTGACGAAGCATTATGAAAGACAGATGAGGGAGGATAGGAGGATACGGGGAAGGGAAGGAGGTGAGGATAGGCAAGGACTAGGAAGAAGCTGAAGTGGGGGGAAGGAAAACGTAAATGAGAGAAAAAGTTAGTAATGGAGCATGAGATAGATACAGAGAGAGAGAGAGAATTATATGACACTCCCATCACACTGTCATCACGTTTTAGGACCTCACCGTGCATAGATATGAAACGAGGGACAGAATGACACGAGAAGGGAAGGTAGTGAGGAGGATGGCCAGGCCCGTATACTCAAACGATTCAGCACCCAAGTACACAATTAACAAGGCGTTCATAGGAGTTTCGGGCATTTCCAGGGGTAGTTTTATGTCCCTGGTGGTAGTATGACCCTTCTTCTGTACCGTGAACCTAAAATAACAGTCGTAAGAACCTGATTGATCTACTGTTTGGCCCTTGGAAATAGTTGATGTTAGAGGTGGGAGCGTCTGAGTATACCGCCCCGGGATAGGAAGGAAAGTCCACCAGCAGTAAACTAAAGGAAAGAAAATGCGGAGAAGTGAGAAAATCAGACAGTGAGTGATAATGACGGAAAAAAACAGCGTAAGAATTTTTTTTTTTTTTTTTTACAACAAAGGAGACAGCTCAAGGGCACAAAAAAGGAAACAATAATAAAAAAGCCCGCTATTATTTTTTTTAATGAATGAAAAAATGAACAAATGAAGAGGGTGAAGCAACACAAAGAAGGATAAGGTGATAGGAGGAAAGGAATAGATAGAACAGCGATAAGGGAATGCAGTGGACAAAGATAAACTAGAGCAATGGAATACATGGAATAACGTAGGTAAAGAGGAAATTGAGAGGGATAGAAGTGATAAGCAGAGTGGGGAAAATAAAGTGTTTAGGGAGGAAGATACGAAACTTTGCGAACCATAGAATAGGGGAAGGGAGGGGAGGGGAGGTAGGCAAAGCGTTTCAGCCAGGCGGGGAGTGAGGAGAGGGGGCGAGGGAGATAATGTGTTACAGCTGAGTGGGGAGAGTGTTGGAAAGGGGAAGGGCAGGGGTGAAGAGGCAACACTTTATATCTGTGGAGAGTGTTGGGGAGAGGGGGGAAGGAGATTGTTTTGGGGAGGGATGGGGAGGTTATATGATACAGCTGGGTAGACTGTTAGGGAGGGGGGCTAAGGAAGATAATGTGTTGGGGAAGGGAAGGGGAGGAGGGATGGGGAGGCAATACGTTACAGTTGGGTGGAGAGAGTAGGGGAGAGAGCTGAGGAAGATGATGTAGTGGGCAAGGGAGGGGAAGGATGGGGAGGTAATTCGTTATATCTGGGGAGAGAGTTTTGGGGAGGGGGCTGAGGGAGATGATGTGGTGGTAAAGAGAAGAAGGGGAGGGGTAGACAGGCAATACATTACAGCTGTGAGGGGAGGGGAGGGCACGGGGGTAGGAGAGGGGAAGGGGTTTGAAGAGGATCAGCGGCACGTACGGCCAATCACGTGGCCCCACATGAGGATGGAGATTGTAACATTTTTCGTAGATAACAATAAGTGAGGCGATCGACGGGAGGGGAGGGTGACGGTGGCGGCGGCGGTGGGGGGCACAGGAGAGGGAAGGAGGACTGGGTGAGGAGGGTACCCGTGGGTAGCGTAGCGGCGGGCACCCTCGCTGCGTGGCCCGGCCTGCTCAGTTGGCTGCCGTGTGGCACTGTTGTTGGTGGTGCGCGGCGTGGTGCAGCGCTTCTCGTGCCCCCCTGAGCCACGCGCGTCGGGGAGTCACTCTACTGCGGTTGGTTACTTCCTGCTCCCCTCACACACATACGTACTCACTCCTCAGCCGCTACGTGGAGGGCCCAGCTATCATCTCACCTGGGCTTCATTTCCTTGGTTCCGCTGGTTTGTTGTCTTCGTTATACCACCGTTCCCTCGTCCTCCCCTCGTCCCCCTTCTCCCGTCCGGCGTGAGTGGGTGTGGCCGCCCGTCGTGTGTTTTTCGTACCGTCCGTCGTCCACTTGATACGCGCCGCCCTGCTCTGAGGATGTGTGGCGGCGGCGGCGGCGCACACCTGTGAGGCAACGGCTGGCCGGTGAGTGTGTGTGTGTGTGTGTGTGTGTGTGTGTTGATGCCATTTTATAACCCTCATTACTATGTTGCCCCCGTGTGTGTGTGTGTGTGTGTGTGTGTGTGTGTGTGTGTGTGTGTGTACCCGAGCTGCCATGTAGTGACGCTAACAAGGAGAATTAGTAAGTTAATTTTGAGTTGTTAGGCCTTCTCGCCCCCTCCTTGGCCTCCTCCTCCTCCTCCTCCTCCTCCTCCTCCTCCTCCTCTTCCTCTTCATCCACTTTATTCTCTCATTTCGTATTTTCGTTTTCTTTTTTGCTTTGCCTATACACAGTTGCCTCATCTCTTTGTTTGTTTGTTCCTCCGTCTCCTCTTCCACTTCAAACTCTCTCTCTCTCTCTCTCTCTCTCTCTCTCTCTCTCTCTCTCTCTCTCTCTCTCTCTCTCTCTCTCTCTCTCTCTCTCTCTCTCTCTCTCTCTCTCTCTCTCTCTCTCTCTCTCTCTCTCTCTCTCTCTCTCTCTCTCTCTCTCTCTCTCACCTTCTCTTACTCTCCCTTCCATCAGATGCTTCCCCTCAGATGCCTCACAGTCTTCCATTAATTTTCTTCATTTTTTCTTTAACTGTTCTACGTTTTAATTCAAATTTTCTTGTGTTATTTGCTTTCCCCTTTTAGTCATTATCTTCATTTTATTTTTGCTTCGTATTTCGTATTGCTTCTTTATTTTCTTCCTTCTCTCTCTCTCTCTCTCTCTCTCTCTCTCTCTCTCTCTCTCTCTCTCTCTCTCTCTCTCTCTCTCTCTCTCTCTCTCTCTCTCTCTCTCTCTCTCGTCTATAGGCCCACTGTCTGCTGGATGCATTCCTCGGCGGGGGGGCGGGGAGGTCAGGGGTCACACTCAAGGTCAGGAGGTCAAGTGTTAGTGTCTGGGAGAAGGTGGAGGCAAGGGGAAAACCTCCTCCACCTCCTCCTCCTCCTCCTCCTCCTCCTCCTCCTCCTCCTCCCCCCCCGTGGTTCAGTTACATCCGCGTTTTCTTCCTTTCCGCTATCTCAGTTTTCCCTTCTCATTCCTAAATTCATGGTGTTGTTTTGTGTGTGTGTATATTGAGGTGATGTTTTTAATTCCGGTATGGTATTTCTTTGATTTTATTTTTTCTTTCCAACGACGTACTTGGAGTCATGATTTTTTTTATTATTTTTTTTATTATGAGGAAAGAAATGGTCAGATCGACTCATATTCTTTTCCTATTCAAATGTTAATGTTCTCTCTCTGGTTCTCTCTTCTCTGTGTTATAAAATTACATCTACATTTCTTTATTTATCTTAGTAATTAGCTGCTCAAATCCATTAGCATATTATTAGTAACTTATTATTCATATTTTCTTTACCTTTTTCTCAAAGGCTCGTGTTCGCTGTCTCGTTAATGTTCTCTCCTAAAATTACATCTCCATTCCTTCATGTGTCTTCGTAATTAGATACTAAACCCATTACCATATGTTTACGCTACAAAAAAAAAAGCTTGTTCTCGCCCGTATGGTAGTAAGGCTTCAACGAGACCAACGAGCTTTAATTTCATCTGGCCACCACATCCACTCGTTAGCCTGTCACTCGGTCCGCCAGCCCGTCTCCATCTGCGTCATATATTACTTGAAAAAACATCATCCCTCCTCCCCCCCTCTTGGCCGTGCTCAAGTTACACCCTCCCATAGAAATCCCTCACTTTATAAGCACTTAAATCTCGTTGTTACCTATTCTTCCCTCGCACATAGGCCCCATCATGGCTCTAGATTCACCACCGCCCTCCTCTCTCCCTCCCTCCAGCCCACCCTTACGTCACCCCTCCGTAAAGGTCTTCTGGCGTGTGTTGGGGCTAAAGGGTAAGGGGTCACTTAATTCTTCTCTCTGTGCTCCCTTAATCACTCATAGTCACCCCGAGTCACAATGGGTTCTTAGTCCTCTACGTTTGAGTCCTTCTTTTTCTCTCTCTCTCACCCCACGAAGCGTCAGTTGTCTCCCCTCACTGGTGTCACTTTTCCCTCCTCCTCGTCTTCCTCCTCTTCTTCTTCCTCCTCCTCCTGACGCTCTAAGTCTTGGCGGGTCGTTTGTCATCACAGATTAAAATGAGACTGCAATTTATTGTTTGACGGATCAACAGAGAAAGAGAGAGACGTTGTGTGTGTGTGTGTGTGTGTGTGTGTGGCTAGACAAAGGAAACAGATAAGGATTGTGCGTCAGTGAGGGAAAGAGGAAAAACCGACGAGTGCTGATAATGGAGAAAAGAGAGAGAGAGAGAGAGAGAGAGAGAGAGAAAGGCACTCACAGTACACCCTCATAAAGCAGTAAGCGAGGAGATACTGAATGAATATTTATCGAAGTATTAAGAGTCTTGCCGATGGTGTGTGTGTGTGTGTGTGTGTGTACAAGAGGCGCGTGGCGGGCGTGGGTCGTATGGAAGGAGGCAGAAGGAGGAAGGGAGTGGAGTGGAGAGGAAAAGGAGGAGGAGGAGGTTTGTGGGAAGGATAGTACCACTTGAGTGTGCTAATGGCGGAGAAAAGAGGAGGATTGAGGGAGTGGAGCAGGAGTAGAAGGAGAGGAGGGGAGGAGGTAAGAATGAGGGTGAGGCAGGAAGAGGGAGAGAACGAGGGTGGAGGAGGAAGAGGTTGGGTAGGTTGGCAGAGGGAAAGAAAGAAGAGAAAGGAGGAAAGGATTGCAAGGAAACACAAACTTACGTCACCATAGATTTAAAGGTTGAAGAAATGATGGGAAAAGAAGGAAAGGGAAGAGGAGAGAAGGGATAAAATTATTGCAAAGAAACACAAACCCACTATTTTATTAAGTAGCAAGTGAGGAAGGGAAGGGGAGGGAAGGGAAGGGCAGGGAAAGGAAAAATAGGGAAGGGTTTTAAATATTACTAAGAAACACAAATCCTCTTCATGACAAATTTAAGGAAGGAAAAAAGGGAGGGGAAAACACACACACACACACACACACACACACACACACACACACACACACACACACACACACACACACACACACACACACACACACACACACACACTCCAGGTTTCCCCTCCCCGCCCAGCCTCTTACCCTCCCCCCCTCTGAACAGGCTGGGTTATGTGGAGTCATGTTTGGCCTCCACCGCTCAGTAGGGTCAGACACGTTGGGTTTACCTGCCTCATATAAGGTGCGCCAGGTGTGGCCTATACCTCGTCTAGGGGTCACGCTAATCTACTCTTTGTATACGGTTATTGAGTTAGTTAGAGTCAGCTAGTTAGTCAGATAGTACGTCAAGTTTATAGACAAGTCAGTTAGTAAGTTTGTTAGTTGGTTTATAAGTCAGTCAGGTAGTTAGTTAATTGGTTAGCGTGTGAGTTAGTTAAACAGTATCAGTTGTTATTCAGTCAATTAGAAAGTTAGTCAATTTGTTCGTCAGTCAGTCAGTTGGGTAATCAGTTAGCTCGGCAATCTCATAGTTATTCAGTTATTTAGCGAGTCAAATTGTTAGTAAGTTGGTATGTTTTTTAGTTTGTCTCTCTGTTAGTTATTCAGTTAGTTAGTGACTTGATTACAGACAAAGTTCAGTTCACAATACAATAAATACAAAAATACCAAACTGAAAAGCAACTTCTGAAAAACTTCAACTTTATCAGAAAAAAAAAAACTGAACACAAAAAAATCGATTACCTCCTATAATTAAACGTTGATCTAATGCAACACGTAACCCACAAAAAAGGTGAATGATGGTTAAGACTAAACACACACACACACACACACACACACACACACACACACACACACACCGAGTTATGAGCAGTGGGGGCGACAGTTCCCTCACCTTGACGCGGCCGACAGGTGTTCTCCGGCTCACACCTTATCTATGGAGAGTCACGCGTCTCTTTAATTGGTGGAGGCAGGTGTGACCGCCTCTCCTTGTTGACGCGGGAGGGACAGGTGCAGCTTGCCTTACGTGTGTGTGTGTGTGTGTGTGTGTGTGTGTGTGTGTGTGTGTGCTCTCCTTTCACTGCTAGAACTGGGACATATCCATTCCTTGTCTTGCATTTATAGGCTGGGTAAAGGAATTGACTTTCACTGAGAGAATGACAACTATATGTATGTACGTGTGTGTGTGCGTGTGCGTGTATTGATCTACCATCTGGTTTTTACGAGATATAAAAGTTGTGAGTGAGGTGATAAATACGGGAGAAAAACCTGAATTAAGAGTTGTGAGCTGATAAACGTCAGATAAGGATCCGAACCAAAAGATATTATTTAGATGATCAGGGCTAAAGAGGGACATGAAAATTAGTGCTGAGGGAGATGATAAGCACGAGAGAACCTGAAACAAGAGTCGTGAGTGAGTTGGTAAACACAGGGAAAGGACCTGAAATAAATGTGTGACATATAGAGCAAACTGTTCCGAATGTCTAGCGCCAACATTGACAGGTGTGAAAGTAACAACCTGGCGTGCTCGGTGAAGGGAGAGGGAAGAGACGGACAGCGAGGGTGGCCATGGGTGACTAAGAGAAGGAGGGTGGGAGGGAGGGTGGAAGGAAGGGAGGGAGAGGGTGGTAGGGAGGGAGGGAGGTGGTCGTGGGTGTGGCAGCGTGTAGGTCCTAATGGTTTATTCACGTGAGAGACAAAGACTCATCCGCCACGCTGGAAATTACTCACACCACTGGACTGTGCATGCGTACGGGCTTATACACACACACACACACACACATACACACACACACACACACACAGGTTGTCAAGAGATGTCAGGTGGGATGTAGTTACTCTTGATGGTTAACTGAGGAGAGAGAGAGAGACTTGGCAATAGGATGGGATGTCAGTGGCTATGGTAGGTAGAAACACACACAGACACACACACACACACACACACAGATGGCTTACCACTTGATCACTTCATTCCACTTCGCACTATTTATTATTATTATTATTATTATTATTATTATTATTATTATTATTATTATTATTATTATTATTCGTTCAGTTTATGTATGCCAGTCTGTGCTGTTTGTTCTTCCTTTTTTTGTTCTTCGTCTTCCCTCTCTATTTGTTATCGTGCGTTTCTCTTTGCCTTTATATTTTTCTTTGTCTCTTTATCTTCCTGTCTCTTCCTGTATTTATTCAATTCCATCGTTCTTTCTTTATTGTTCCTTTTCTCCATTTTCTGTTGGACTTTCTTCAGTGATCTTCCTTTTTATTTATTTATTTCCTTCTTTACATCTCTTTATCATGTTCTGTCTCTTCCTTTCTTTCATACCTTCCTTCCTTCATACTTTCCTTCCTTCTTTGTTTCTGCTTTCTTATTTGTTTTTTTCTGTATTTCTTATTTTCTCATCATTTCCTTCTTATTTCTCTATTTACACTCGTGACTCCACTTAATTCATCCACCAGCAAAGAGAGAGAGAGAGAATGATACTGACATGCGCTACGCCACAATTGATGATAATTACCATTCAAGGCTTCTTCACAGTGCGTCTTGCGTCCCTCTCCCTCACTCCTCTTATGCTATATTCTCTCTCTCTCTCTCTCTCTCTCTCTCTCTCTCTCTCTCTCTCACACACACACACACACACACACACACACACACACACACACACACACACACCGTATTTTCTTCCCTCCTCTCATCCCTTATTCAATTTCATCTTTCTTTTCCTTCTGTCACTCCATCTTTTCCTTCCTCTTCACTCGCTCACTCACTCACTCGCTCACTCACTCACTCGCTCACTCACTCACTCACTCACTCACTCTTCTCTCCCTGCCAAAGTATGCGTCATTACGTTATGTTTGGCCTGTGTGTGTGTGTGTGTGTGTGTGTGTGTGTGTGTGTGTGTGTGTGTGTGTGTGTGTTATTGGTCAGCGGATGTCTTTAAGATTAAGATTTAAGATTATGGAAACACCGTGGACTTTAAAACATCCTGTGTGTGTGTGTGTGTGTGTGTGTGTGTGTGTGTGTGTGTGTGTGTGTGTGTGTGTCATGAAGTTGTAATGAGTAGCAAATCTTGTTTCCCTAAATCTGCCTTTTTTTTATTTTGTTTATCATTATCATTATTGTCGTCATCACCTTCATTAGCTTCTCTTATTGCCATTTTCTCTTTCACCTTTTTTTCCCTTTTAATTTTTCTTCCTCTTTTTTTTTTCTTATTTCATTATTATATTGTATTAGCATTGTTACTGTTACTTCTGCTACATCCATTGCGTTTATTACTACTACTACTACTACTACTACTATTTCTACTACTACTTTCCGCCTCTTTTCCTGTCTCTCTGTCTGTATATCGTCCTGTCTGTCTGTCTGTCTTGCTAGATCGGTGAGTAGTAAGCTAACTGTCTGTCTGTTTGTGTGGGTTGGAGACGAGGGACTGGAGGGAAGGATGGAGTGAAAGAGGAAGAGGAAGAGGAAGAGTAAAGGGAGGGATGTAGGGTAGCAAGGGCGAGTGTTGAAGGACGTGAGGGAAGGGAAAGGAGGGAAGGAGTAACATATGGAAGGGGAGTTACGGAGGAAAAGGAAAAGTGTGGAGGAACAAAAACGAAGAAGAGGGGAGGAACGAGGAACAATTAAGAATGAGAAGGAGGGAGATAACGAAGATGAAGGGGAGAGGGGGAGAGGGAAGAAAAAGAAAGTAGGGCAAGTGAAGGGAGCATGAGGAAGGAAAGGGGGGAAGGGGGAAGTGATGAGAGGGTGAATGAGGAAGGGGAAGTGGAGGGAAGAGAGAGGAGGAGGAAGAGTGAAGGAAGAGGGTTAGAATCCCTCCCCTTGTGCTTAACTCCCCTCTTCCTGCTCTCTCTCTCTCTCTCTCTCTCTCTCTCTCTCTCTCTCTCTCTCTCTCTCTCTCTCTCTCTCTCTCTCTCTCTCTCTCTCTCTCTCTCTCTCTCTCTCTCTCTCTCTCTCTCTCTCTCTCTCTCTCTCTCTCTCACCTCAGCAGCATTGGCCCTCTCAAACAATAGGCCTACTCTCTCTCTCTCTCTCTCTCTCTCTCTCTCTCTCTCTCTCTCTCTCTCTCTCTCTCTCTCTCTCTCTCTCTCTCTCTCTCTCTCTCTCTCTCTCTCTCTCTCTAACACAAATGTCTATAATTTTCTTCCTTTTTTCCTCCTCCTTCTCCTCCTCCTCCTCCTCCTCACTTCTAAATACTTTCTTTTCTTTCCTCTCCACACTCTTCTTCCCCTCCAAGGAAACAGATGTCTTTCCTCCCTTCTCCTAGTGACCTCTCCTCCTCTTCCTCCTCCTCCTTCTCCACCACCACCTTCGTGAGAATGGAAGCAGTTTCTTGTTTTTTTTTTTGTGAGTATCGGTAAGAGAAGGAAAAGGAGGAGAAAAAAGAAGAGAAGGAGGAGGAGGAGGAGGAGGGGGGGGTGTAGGAGTAGGACCTATGAATCGTCCTGTACAATACCAGTTATAATGAGTTCTGGCATGATATTCTTTGTATAATGCACTCCTCCTCCTCCTCCTCCTCCTCCCCCTCTTTCTTTTCCTCCTCCTCTTCTTCCTCCTCTTCATTTTTTTCCTCCTCCTCCTCCTCCTCCTCCTCCTCGCTTTTACTGAACTGCCTTGTGAGTTAGAAAGGAAAGGAGGAAGGAAGAATGTAGAAATGGAAGAGGAGGAGGAGGACAAGAGGAAAACACAAGAAATACGAGAGAGGGAAGCGATGGGAGAGAGAGAGAGAGAGAGAGAGAGAGAGAGAGATGTGGGGGGGGGGGACAGGGTTACCGGAACACCCCACTTAACTCTCAGGTGGCGTTTCTTTTTCTCCCTATCCTCCCTGTTCTCTCCCTTCTTCTTCCTCCATTTTTATTCATCCCTCTCATCTTCCCTCCGTCTGTTCCATTTTCGCTTTCCTCCTTCATCCATTCTTCTTTTTTTTCTTTTTATCTTCCTTCTCTTCCTCTCTCCCTTATTCCTTCCTTCCTTCCCCTTTCTCCCTCTCCTCGTCGTCTTTCTCCTCAACCCTTTAAACATTCGCAGGTGTTTTCTTTTTCCTCTTCCTCTTCTTCCTCCTCCTCCTCCTCCTCCTCTTCCTCTTCTTAACTCTTCATTCAAGTTATTTATTCATGTTCCTTCTTTGCTTCATTCCTCCTCTCTTGTTTTTGTTGCCACCTCCTCCTCCTCCTCCTCCTTCTCCTCCTCCTCCTCCTCCTCCTCCTCCTCCTTCTCCTCCTCCTCTCTCTTTATGCAATCATCTTATTCCCACTGTCTACTTTTCTTCCTCTCGTCTCTCGCCTCCTCCCTCTTCTCTTTGTTCTCTGCTTTTTTCCTCCTTCCCTCTTCTCCTCCCTTAACCTTCCATCATCTTTTCTTTCATTCCTCTTACACTTCTTTCTTTGCCCAACGTCTCTCTCTCTCTCTCTCTCTCTCTCTCTCTCTCTCTCTCTCTCTCTCTCTCTCTCTCTCTCTCTCTCTCTCTCTCTCTCTCTCTCTCTCTCTCTCTCTCTCTCTCTCTCTCTCTCTCTCTCACACACACACACACACACACACACACACACACACACACACACACACCTCTGACGCAACACCCCAGTAACAACACACGATAATTTTACTACTACTACTACTACTACTACTATTACTATTACTACTGCTACTACTACTACCATTGACTAAGGAACCGCAACCATGAAAGGAACACAATCACCTCCACTACCACCATCACCACCACAGGCAACAACAACAGCAACAACAACAACGACAACAACAACAATTACACATCCCCTGCCTGCTTTTCTGCCTTTCCGGGAATACTTGAAGAAGCGCCCATCGACTTGCTCAATAATACTTGCGAGAGAAAAAAAGTAAAGAAAGGAGAAGAGAGAGAAAGGAATAATAAATAGAAAAAGAAATAAGAAAGAAAATATTAAGTTTGTAGTTTGTACATTCCTCGTATCATTTTTTTTTTTGCCTTTTTTTGTTTGACTTTCGAATGTCATGAATGTTTTTGTTTGTTTTGTCTGTTTAATTAATGTGGATTTGGGATACGTGTGTGTGTGTGTGTGTGTGTGTGTGTGTGTGTGTGTGTGAGAGAGAGAGAGAGAGAGAGAGAGAGAGAGAGAGGCTTAGGGTTCAAGAGGGGGCTGGAGTTACTTCTTCGGTCTTCTAGTGTTCCCAAGGCAATTTGTAGTGTAAACAAAGGTGTGGGGGTGGAGGGGGGGTTGACGGGAAGGGGGCGTGTGGAAGGGGAGTGTGGGGGTGCAAGGGGTAAGGTGGGAGGGGAAACTTATGGTAACTGGGGTTCAGGAAGGGAAGGAGAGGAGAGGGGACGGGAGGAGGTCGGGGTAAGAGGTAAGGGGAGGGGAAGGTTATGGTAAAGGAGGGTCAGAAAGGGAAGGGGAGGGGAGCTGTAAGAGGTGAAGGGGAAGGGGTAGGAAGGGGGTAGTAATATCATATGAAGGGAAGCAGTTAAAGGGAAGGGGAGGGGAGCTTTAAGAGGTGAAGGGGAAGGGGTAGGAAGGGGGTAGTGATATCAGGTGATGGGAAGCAGTTAAAGGGAGGGAGAGGTGAGCTGTAAGAGGTGAAGGGGAGGGGTAGGAAGGGGGTAGTGATATCAGATGAAGGGAAGCAGTTAAAGGGAAGGGGAAGGGGGAGGGTAGAGCTATGAGGTGAGGGGGAGGTGAAGGTGAAGGAGATGTTAGGTCAGCGATGAGGTAATTTCCTGAGTCCTGCGATTTTATTTCTTTCATTCTACTTCCCTATTACCATCCTACTTGTCTCTCTTCTTACCCTCTTCCCCACCTCTTCAACCTTCTCCTTTTCTTTTTGCAGTTCCTTGTCTCCTTTGTTACCCTCTCCTCTTCCTCATCCCGTTTTCTTCTCTTAGTTCTTTTTCTCACCATTTCTTCCTCATTTTCTCACGCTCTCGTTTCCTCCCATTGCCTCCCATCCCTCCTCCTCCTCCTCCTCCTCCTCTTCCACTTCCCCTCACAGATTACCTATCATCACCTCCTATCAGACCCCCCTCACCACACCCTTCCTTCGCTCTCCTTCTCTTTTCCTTCCATCATACACTCCCTCCCTCTCCCTTCTTTCTTCCTTCTCCCAATCTTCTTCCCCGCCGTCTCCCCACTTCTCTCCCCCTCTTCTCCCTACCTTCCCTCATACAACCAATCTCCCTTCCCCCCTCCTTACCTTCTTCCCTCCCTCCTTTGCTCTCCCTACCCT
This sequence comes from Eriocheir sinensis, assembly GCF_024679095.1. Lineage (NCBI taxonomy): Eukaryota > Metazoa > Arthropoda > Malacostraca > Decapoda > Varunidae > Eriocheir > Eriocheir sinensis. Next base: position 17,225,115 of record NC_066529.1, read on the forward strand.
CCACTTCCCTCTCCATCTCTCTTTCCCCTCTCCCCCCACCCCCCTCGTGTAAGAATAGAGATGCCTGCCCCACGTAAGCCTAAGGAGGAGGAGGAGGAGGAGGAGGAGAAGGAGGAGGAGGAGTGGTTTGGGGAATAATGTGTTTCGCTACGAGCCTCCATCACCACCACCACCACCACCACCACCACTATCAACAACAACACCACTATCACCACCTTCACCACCTCCACCACCTATAATCATATCCACCGCGTCCTTCTCTCTCCCTTCCTTTTTCTCCCTCCTACCACCTCCACCTTCTTATCCTCCTCTTTACCTCCCCTTCTCCTATTCCTTAATTTGTCTACTTAGTTTTCTTTCTTCGTCTTCACTTCCCTTTATTATCATCTTCCTTCTCTCTCTTTCGTATCCCTTTCTTCAGTCTACCCTTAACACCTTCCTCCCCTGCATCGTTTTCTCCCACACTTCTCCCCTGCATCCTCAGCATCCCTCCCCATCTTCATCTCCCCAACTTATATCATATTTACCTTTCTCCCATTCATCACATTTTTCCCTCCCCTCCACCACCATCATCACCGCCCTGCCACCCCCCCCCCCCTCCTCCCATCCATTTCCTCCACTCTTCATCATTTTCTCCCTTTTCTCCCTCCTAGTTCTCCGTTCACCCTCTTCATCTTCCTCATCTCCTCCTTAACTCTTCCATCTCCTCTTCCAACTCATCTCTCATTACTGATCCCGCCTCCACAACCATCACCTCCCTCCCCTCGCCCTTCTCCTCCTCTTCTATTTCCTCATTTTTCCTCTCTTCTTCATTCCTCCTCCTCGTCCTCCTCCTTCCCCCTGTCGTAAGTTATTCCTTCACGTCATTTTTTTTCATTTTTTCTTAAGTAAACAGTTTATTCTTAGAGTTTGTGGGTTTCTTTTTTATTTTTATTTTTGTCTCTACGCCGTTCTGTTTATTTTCGGTGGTTCGTAAAAAAATATGTATAAGAATTCCGACGTGTGTTCAACCTCGTAAGGAAAAAAAATGGCCCTGTGCTTTCGATATTGAACTGCTCGCTGTGTGTGTGCTGTGATTTGCGTTTTTTTTTTTTTTTCCCTAGAGCTGTTTTGCCCTTCATCTGTTCTTTCTCGTTTTCTCTCCGTCCCTGCCTTTTTCTCATAGGTACTGGCCGTTCCTCTTTCTCTCCGTCCCACCCTCTTTCCTATATTTCTCTCCGTCCCGCCCTCTTTCCTATATTTCTCTCCGTCCCACCCTCTTTCCTATATTTCTCTCCGTCCCACCCTCTTTCCTATATTTCTCTCCGTCCCACCCTCTTTCCTATATTTCTCTCCGTCCCACCCTCTTTCCTATATTTCTCTCCGTCCCACCCTCT
>NC_066529.1:17231490-17371490 GCF_024679095.1 Eriocheir sinensis
AGGAGGAGGAGGAAATTGGTTGCTCTCTATCACCCTCCCCAACACATCCTGCTCCACATTTTCTTCTCTCCCCTTCTCCCTCTCTATCTCTCCCCTCCTCCCTCTCTTTCTCCCCCTCCCTATCTCTCCCCTTCTCTCTCTTTCTCCCCCTCCCTATCTCTCCCCTTCTCTCTCTTTCTCCCCCTCTCTATCTCTCCCCTCCTCCCTCTCTTTCTCCCCCTCCCTATCTCTCCCCTTCTCTCTCTTTCTCCCCCTCTCTATCTCTCCCCTCCTCCCTCTCTTTCTCCCCCTCTCTATCTCTCCCCTCCTCTCTCTCTTTCTCCCCCTCTCTATCTCTCTCATCTTCCCCTCCTCCCTCTCTTTCTCCCCCTCCTCCCCTCCTCCCTTCCTCTTCTTTCCCGTACACCTGCATTGCCACTTGCCCTCCCCCCCTCCCCCCCCCTCCCTCTCTTCCTCCAAACACAAGCTTCCTCATTCTCCCCCCTCCCCCCCCCCTCCCAGCCTTACCTAACCTCCCCTTTTTCCTTCTTTCCTCCTCCTCCCCTTCCTCTTTTTTCTTGTTTTTCATTATCATCATTGTCGTCATCATCATAATCATTCCTTCCTCCTCCTCCTCCTCCTCCTCCTCCTCCTCCTCCTCCTCCTTCCCAATCATTTAAGCTTCCCATCCGTACTTCCCTTCCCTCCCACAATCGCTCCATCCTTCCTTCGCCCCTCCATGTATCATCATCATCATCAACAACAACAATAACAACAACCATTCCTCCTCCTCTCATTGTCTGACCTCTACCCTCCCTCCCTCCCTCCCACTCTCCCTCCCTTCCCCATCTGTCCCTTCCTCCTCCTCCCTTACATCTCACTTCCCTCTTCCCCCCATCCATCCTAAATAATATAACCCATCGTTTCTTCCCTATCGTCACTCTCATTGTTTTTTTTTTTTCTACCCTTCCTCATTCACTCTTTATCTCTCTCCCTTTTCTTTCCTTCAGTCCTCCCTAAGTCCCTTCTCAACACACTGACCCATCTTTCCATACTCTTTTTTTCCCTCTTTCCCTCTTCCTCCTTCCCTTTCTATGTGTCCCACCTTCAGCTACTTTTCCAATCTCCTTCCTATCCTTCCTTATTCATTTTTATCCCTCTTCCCTTTTCCCCTTCATCATTCTTCTCTCCTCCCCTCACCCAAACACCACCAACAACCTCCTCCTCCTCCTCCTCTTCCTCCACTATTCTCGTCCCTCCAAGCTCTCTCCCTCTCTTTCCATTCTCCAGTAACCTCTCATTTTCCTCCTCCTCCTGCATACTGCCACCCCTCCCTTGCCTCCCCCATGCACCCTCGCCCTTGATCCTCTTGCCCCTCATCTCCTCCACTATTCGCTCCCCCTCGTGTTCCTCCTGTTTACCTGTGTTAGTATTTCCCAGGTGTGTCAACTGATCGTGGCCTTCCTCCAATTTCTCTCCCCAGCTTCACCCCCCTTTCTCCTCCTCCTCCTCCTCCTCCTCTCCCTCCTCCTTTTCCTCCCTCGTTAAACCTGCCTGCTGTGCTTGTCCTTGAGGTGTGCTAATTAATCGTGGCCTTCCTTCTTCAGTTTCTTGCTCCACTGCTCCTGTACCTTCCTTCCCTCCCTTCCTTTCTTATGTATGCACCCCCACGCACCATCTCCTCTCGTTCTCACCTGCCCACACCCGCCTTCCTCCCTCCGTCAGTAGTGATGGCCAGGTGTTTGCGTCCAGCCTCGTAGCATAGCTCAGGTGTACCCTCGCCCCGGGCCTTGGTGCAGGTGAATGGGCGGGAGCTGCGTGAGGGAGGCCCGGTGGGGAGTTGCACGGTCGTATTTCAAGACATATCGTCACCCAAGAACACATATTTGACAAGGTTTTCGTAGGAGTTGTGGGCATTTCCAGGGGTAGTTTTATGACCCTGGTGGTAGTGTGAGTCTTCTTCTGTACCGTGAACCTGAAGAAATACTCATTAGAGCCCGACTGACCCCCTCTTTGACCTTTAGAAATAGGTGAAGTGAGAAGCGAGAGTGTCTTATAATACCAACCTATTGTCCTCGTATCAGGGTAGTCAGGATTGAAATACTACAGGAGACTCCACTGAAAGACCCCCCAACAACTCCTTCATCTCTTTTTCATTGTTTTCGTTGAAGTATGTTTCCTATATCTTTCGTAACGTTTATCATTGAAAGAATAACTCTATCTGTGTGCTTATCATTGAATAACAACTCATCCTTTCTCTCTGTCTCTTTCTCTCATTGTGTTCATTGAAAGACTACCAACAACTTCATTAATCTTTCGTTGTGTTCATCATTGAAAGAATACCAACCTTTCCTTTCTCTATCTCTCTCTATCCTTCCGTTCATATTTTCTTCTCGTTCGTCCTCGCCGGTTGTTCTGGAAAGTATTCATCTGTTTTTGCTTCTTTCTAGGAATGAGAATATTTCGGGGGATAATTTTGCTTCGCAATTTTCCAGGAAAATCAATGAAACGACATAATTGCAAACAGTGACGAGATGAGGAGAATTCTGTGTGTGTGTGTGTGTGTGTGTGTGTGTGTGTGTGTGTGTGTGTGTGTGTGTGTTCGTGTCTCTGTGGTGTGTGTGCGTGTGTGTGTGTGTGTGTGTGTGTGTGTGTGTGTGTGTGTGTGTGTGTGTGTGTGTGTGTGTGTGTGTGTGTGTGTGTGTGTGTGTGTGTGTGTGTGTGTGTGTGTGTGTGTGTGTGTTCGTGTCTGTGTGGTGTGTGTGTGTGTGTGTGTGTGTGTGTTCGTGTCTGTGTGGTGTGTGTGTGTGTGTGTGTGTGTGTGTGTGTGTGTGTGTGTTCGTGTCTGTGTGGTGTGTGTGTGTGTGTGTGTGTGTGTGTGTGTGTGTGTGTGTGTTAGTGTCTGTGTGTGTGTGTGTGTGTGTGTGTGTGTGTGTGTGTGTGTGTGTGTGTTCGTGTGTGTGTGTGTGTGTGTGTGTGTGTGTGTGTGTGTGTGTGTGCTTGCGTGTGTGTTGGCGTGTGTTGGCATAAGTGTGTGAGCCGGCATGTCATGGGAAGGATGCATTTGTGATGTGTCTGCGTGCGTGCTAAGTGTTTACGCTCAAGACTCAGCCTCTGTCGCGCACAGCCAAGCAGCGGAGGAAAGCAGGGCAGCGGCGGCTCAGCACTGCCTCCGCCGCCCTAACCAGGCAGGCAGACACTCGCTTCACCCACCCGATCTTGTTCCTTCCTACCTCAGCCACCCTGCTTACTGTGTGTACAAGGGGGTAGGGTGAGTGTGTGACTATACGTGTGGGGTGTGGGTGTCAGTAGGTGGGTGAATGGGTGGGTGGTGGCGAAAGAGATACAGAGAGGAGTTAAAGACCGACCCTTCGCCTCATCGTCCCCTCCTCTTACTAGCAGTCTTCTACTTCTTAAATTCCGCCACAGTGTTGCATCTCTTTCTATCTTCTATCGATATTTTCATACTGACTGCTCTACTGAACTTGCTAACTGCATGCCTCCCACCCCTTCCGCGGCTCCGCTGCACACGATTTTTCTCTCTTGGTCACCTCTATGCTAGTAGTCCAAATCCCTTATGCAAAAGTCAACCAGCATCTTCATACTTCTATCCCTTCCGCTGGTCAACTCTAGAGCAGCCTTCTTTCGTCTGTATTTCTTCCTTCTTACGACTTGAACTCTTTCAGAAGGAGAGTATCAAGACACCTCTCCACCGAAATTGACCTCTCTTCTGGCCTCTCGTTCTGTTTTCTTTTGTTGGAGCAGCGTCTAGCAAGCCTTTCTGTCCCTATTTTTGTTTTTCGCCTTTGAACTTCCTCCCTTGGGATAAAAAAAGACAGACAAACAGACGAATAGACAGACAGAGAGACAGACAGACAAAATCACTAGAAACTCAGACAGACATACTACATGTTTTTGAGTCATAGTATTTGCTGGCTGACAGATGATAACGATAAGCTCGAGAGAGAGAAAAAAAATATGTATCACGTCAGAGTTTTATCGGAATTCACCAGAAGCTCGCCACCGCTACTCGTATCTCATCTTTCTTCCTTCTTCCCCCGGTGCGCAAGGGAGTGAATAAGGAAGGACGTCCCCTTGAGCGCCGGACCCCGAAAAACAGACATGATTGGGAATATTTACGACTTGAATCTAATCTTAATAGCGTCGTGAACCCTTCTGACTCATGTTGTGACCTTAATATTGGTCTGAAGGTCAAAACGTCACGCGGCCTCAAGAATTATCGGCATCACAACAACGGAGATGCGCACCGAGGCCACGCGCAGCTTATCGTATGCCCCAACTTTAGCTTTACTTTATTACATCGAACTGAGTCTTCTTTTTTAGCCCTAAAGCAGAGAGAGAGAGAGAGAGAGAGAGAGAGAGAGAGAGGAGAAAAGGAAATGAAAGAAAAGAAATAAAAAGAGGAGAAAACGAGAGAGAGAGAGAGAGAGAGAGAGAGAGAGAGAGAGTCTTGCGTGATCCTCTCTCCCTCAGGAATCTCCATACGTTACGCTGCCTCTCTCGCGGCTTCACTTTCCTCCACTTCTTTTCCTTCTTCCTGTCTCGCTCCACTCCACAAAATTCTCCAGCCTCTTCCTCCTCTCTCATCTTCCCAACATTAATCTCTGGGTCCTTTTCCATTTTTATTTTCTCTATTTATCCGTCTGTCTGTTTATCTTTAGCAACCACAAACTGCGCTTATCAACAACCCCTTCCTCTCTTTTTTTTTAATACTGATCTCGATATCCTTATTCCATCTCTATTTTCTCTCTATCTACCTTGACCTATCTATCTAACACAAAGCGCAATTACTATTAACCTTTCCTTCTCCTTTTTTTATAATATTGACCTCCGGGTTTTTATTTCATCTTTAGTTTCTCTGTCAGTCGATTAATCTGTCTAACAAAATGCGCCTACCAACCTCATTATCTCCTACTTATATTGGTCTCCGGGTCTCAACCACATAATTTCTTCTCTATTTATCGTATATCTATATATCTATCTATCTACATCTATCTATATCAATATCTCCCACGCAAAACTCGCTCCTTTCATCCCACCTTTCCTTTCATCTTCGCCGCTCCAGGATATTTGCGCGACCCGAAGCCAGGACGTCACTGTGCGCCCACGTAGACAGGTACAAAGACGGTCACAGTTGTCCCCTCTCGAGGCCGCCCCGGCACGTCTGAGCCAGTGACGAACTCGAACTTTAGCCGTGACAATCAGGATATTGGCCCGTGTGTGGGGTGGAGGTGGGAGGTTGTGTGTGTGTGTGTGTATCAGGGTTTATATATGTGCATATGTGGCGCAAGATGTGTTGAAAGTGTGTAGAGTAGATGGTAAATGTGTGTGTGTGTGTGTGTGTGTGTGAATATGCGAACTGGAGATGGAAAAACATATTATACAAACAGACGCAGAGATAAGCAAAGCTATAGACAGACAGACAGACAGACAAGAACGTGACGAGAGAGAGAGAGAGAGAGAGAGAGAGAGAGAGAGAGAGAGAGAGAGAGAGTTACTTTCCGAGAGGGCACTTTATTGAGTTACGTCGTGTAAGTGTGGTGGAGGCGCGCGAGAGGGTCGTGAGGGGGGAGATAAGACGTGTGTGGGGAGGTCTGTTAGAGGGGCGACGAGGACGCGCTAAAGGAAGTGCTGGGACTGGAGGAGGAGGAGGAAATAGTTCTCACATGAGGATCGTGTTAAAGATCGGGAACGAGAAGGTGAGGAGGATGCGGATGAAGAATATGAAAAAGAAGGAATAGAAGAAGGAAACAAAAAAAAATGAAAAGCAGACGGGGGGACTGGTTCGAGGAAAATGTGAACGTCGAAAAAGTTATGAGGAAAAGGAGGAGGAGGAGGAGAAGGAGGAGGAGGATAGTTAGATGGCCTTGTAGCTGATTCATTTCCTAAGCAGTCGAGATCTGGAGAACGACCTTCGACTCCTCCTCCTCCTCCTCCACCTCCTCCTCTTCCTCCACCAAGGGCACACCTCGACTGACTGGCGTCCGGAGGGGAAGGCGGGAGGGGAGGAGGAGTGAAAAATAGGCAGGGAAAATTACTTGAAGACGTGGAGAGAGCAAGATGGAGAAAAAGTAAAGGCAATGGAAAAGAAAAGATAAAGAAGAGTAAACAGGATAGGAAATAGAGGAGAAGGAGGAGGAGCGGAGGGAACAGTGCTAAAGAAGGAGCTGCAATGAAAAGGAAGATGTGAGTGAAGCTAGAGAAGATGGAAGAAAGAAGGAAGGGAGAGGAAAAGGAAGGAGAGTGAAAAAGTGCAGGTGGATAGCGGTGGGAGTATGTCTGTGTGGCAAAGTGAGTCTGTTTGGGTGTGGAACGGGCGCACACTTCACAATGTTGATACCGAAGTGGGTGAAAGGAGGAGGAGGGGGGTGATGTTGCAAGGTTGGAGGTAGGGGGGGAACCAGATGGTGTGTAAAGGTGTGTAGAGTCAGGTGTGTTTGGTGAGGTAGACAGGTGTGTTTGTGGACGGTGAGTGGAAGCAGGTTGGTTAGAAGAATGGGGATTGTGGTGGAAAGTGGAGGGAGGGGGGGATGAAAGGGTAGGAGGGAGGGAGGGTTGAGGGCGCGAAGGTGTTGCAAATGGTTTGTTTACTGACACTCACAAGGTCTTTGGGTTTCGTATCTTATTGTTATCATACATTCTCTCTCTCTCTCTCTCTCTCTCTCTCTCTCTCTCTCTCTCTCTCTCTCTCTCTCTCTCTCTCTCTCTCTCTCTCTCTCTCTCTCTCTCTCTCTCTCTCTCTCTCTCTCTCACTGATTTCAAGACCCAATCTTCCACGAATCTACGCATAATTACTATGTAGATTTGGTCATGTGTGGGTTTTTTCTCCTTCCCCATTCCTCTCTTCCTCCTCCTCCTTCTCACCCCTTATGGTTATCGTTTTGGTGTGGTCACATGTTTCATTCCTCCTTCTCCTCCTCCTCCTCGTGTTGGGAAGGAGTATTAGGTAACCGTTTTGTAGGAAGAGATGAAGTTATATCAGAAGAACCATTCATGCTCGTGTGTGTGTGTGTGTGTGTGTGTGTGTGTGTGTGTGTGTGTGTGTGTGTGTGTGGTACGGACATACTTGTGATGGGATCGTTGGAGATAGCAGTAGTAATAGTAGTAGTAGTAGTAAAATATGTAAAGATTGTAGATGAGAATAGTAAAGGTGGTGATATAATCTTTATATATATATATATATATATATATATATATATATATATATATATATATATATATATATATATATATATATATATATATATATATATATATATATATATATATATATATATATATATATATATATATATATATATATATATATATATATATATATATATATATATATATATATATATATATATATATATATATATATATATATATATATATATATATATATATATCAAGGTCGATATATAAAAGTAGTTGTAGTAGTAGTAGTATAATAGTAGTAGTATATATATAGTAGCAGTAGTAGTGGTTGTAGTAGTTGTAGTAGTGGTTGTAGTAGTAGTAGTAGTAGTAGTGATTGTAGTAGTAGTAGTAGTAGTAGTAGTAGTAGTAGTAGTAGTAGTAGTAGTAGTAGTAGTAGTAGTAGTAGTAGTGGTTGTTGTAGTAGTAGTAGTAGTAGTAGTAGTAGTAGTAGTAGTAGTAGTAGTAGTAGTAGTAGTAGTAGTAGTAGTAGTAGTAGTAGTAGTAGTAGTAATAGTAGTGGTTGTAGTAGTAGTAGTAGTAGTAGTAGTAGTAGTAGTAGTAGTAGTAGTAGTAGTAGTAGTGGGTGGGATGAAGAAACGTGAAGACTAATCAGAAAGAAAGACCGGAAAAGTGACAGTAAACATAAAGGCAGAAAAACGCGATTTTACACACACACACACACACACACACACACACACACACACACACGTACCACGCAGCAGTTTCTTGCCGCAGTATGATGTGACGTGCTATCTCTCCTCCACCCCCCTACCCCCACCCCCCGTCTCTCTCTCTCTCTCTCTCTCTCTCTCTCTCTCTCTCTCTCTCTCTCTCTCTCTCTCTCTCTCTCTCTCTCTCTCATCACCAGTTTTTTTTTATCTATCTTTGAACTTTTGAACACGTTATCAGCCTCTTCTTGCACCCTGATGGACCGTATCCCTGATCTGAGTGTTCGAGTGTCATCATTCTTCTATCTCTCTTATCTTTTCCTCCACCCCCGCCTGTATCTTCTTCCTCCTCTCCCCTCTTAGTATCTACCTCGCTCTTTACCCTGAACTCCAGCCGCCAGTTCGCCTCTCACCGTCACGTCGCTGCCAGTCGGTCGTCTGACAACCTCGTAGCTCAACGTAATAGACTGTTTCATTCTCTTATGCCAACACTGCCGGAGGGAGGTAATAATGCATGGTGTGTGTGTGTGTGTGTGTGTGTGTGTGTGTGTGTGTGTGTGTGTGTGTCGATGAAGACGTTATTGCGTGACGTCTTATTTGTTGAACGCTGAAGGCCGTAACACTATAACGATGGCCTCGAGGAAACAAGAGGGCGTGCACTTAATACCGAGTCGTGAGAAAGTGTGAAGTGTTTTCCATGTGTAGCACTCATTACCAGGCCCGCTCCCCCTCCCCCCCCTCCCCCTCCCTTGTGTCTTGCCATACGTTGCTGGTTTCTGATGGCTTCGCTCCTGTCTATAGATCACTGTATAGGTCTGTGTATATGACTGGCTGCAGCATATCTCTCTAGCTCTCTCTCCCTCTCTCCCTCTTCTGCAGCCCTTCCGACCACCAAGTATGGCGCAGAGTAAATATTAAGGTGAACAGACGATTTTTTTTTTTTTTTTTTTTGTGTGTGTGTGTGTGATACATTTAGTTAGTCGTCATTGTATTACTCACCCCTGTGGTTTATTCATGAGTTTGTGATTTGTTTGTTGACGGTGTGGATTGTGTCACAACGCTATGAATCAGAGTACGTAGAGCGGAAGTGTCTGCCGGCAACCCGAGGCATCGTCATTCTAAGTTATTATTCACTGCTCTTAACTTTTTCGTAATGGATTTTTTTGTGAATGCCATCAGTCTCGTGGCCAGCCGGGGGAGCGACAGCCCGCCAGCCCGCCGCGCGACGAAAAATTAATTGCTCGCTGCGTCTCGACTCTAAACAAAGGCAAGCAGGAGGAATCTTTGGAGTGGTTACGAACGTTTCGGCGCCCTCGCTTTTACTGATAATGTGAGAATGTTCATCATGGCTCAGCACCGAATGAAACAAAGGCAAGCGTGACTGATCTTTCGAGTCCCTAATTCAGAACGTTTCGATGTCTTCACTCTTTATGATAAAGTGAGAACGGTCATCATAGCTCAGACACAATGGAAGTGAAATATGGTGAATCATTGGAATAGTTAAGAACGTTTAGACGTCTTCACTATTTCTGATAAAGTGAGAACGGTCATCATAGCTCAGACACAAAGGAAAAAGCGTGATGTATCATTGGAACAGTTAAAAGCGTTTCGATGCCTTCCCTGTGACTGATAAAGTGAGAACGTTCAACATCGTTAAAAATTCATAGTAAACAAGAGGATCCACGGCCGGAGAAAGAGGTGCGTTCTGGCCCACTTTTTCCTCCTTCTGAACACGACCTTTGATATTTGCTTTTCAAGGATCCCCGTCAGCACAAGAGGAGGATCTGACGCGACATTTAAAAGAGACTTTCCCATGAACCTGCCGGAGGAAGGACGCGCTGACATACCCTGAAGTGTTCCCAAGAATATCGATCTTATCACTTGAGAACGAGAACTTCCTCAATACGTGCTGCCATGAATTTTTACACGTATACATGGGTGCTTCCGAGAGAGAGAGAGAGAGAGAGAGAGAGAGAGAGGGGAGGGGGGGGCGCCTTATCAACGACACCAAGTCACCGAATGGACAAATGTCAAGGAAAATCCAACGCTCGGTGACCTTACTCAACCACACGGGGAGACGCTACCTCTCCCACCACCACCACCACCACCACAGGAAGCACCAACCGAAGTGCATGATAAGCCGCCGAAATCCCGCGTGGATAATCCCAAACGCTAAAAGGGAGAGAGGATGTTGCGGGGGAGGAGAGAGTTTGCATTCTTCTCTCGCCGCAGTGGGTTGTTGCTGCTACTTGAGGCAACACCAGTCACTTGTTCCCGCCGCTGCTGTTCCTCGAGGCAGCTGCGCAGTGCGTCGGTCGGTTCATCCAGCGGCCTCGAGTGTTGTTCTGGCTCCGCGCTGTGTTACGTAAGGCCCGACTGTGAGGGAGGGAGGGAGAGGGTGGTGTTTTTTTGTGATGTTGCGAGGGTACTGAAGATGCCTTCCTTATTCGTGTGTACAGACCCGGAAAGGTCACCAGACAGTAGTGAGGGTCGTAGTAGTTGTAGTAGTTGCAGCTGTAATGTTACTGGTAGTTGTGGAGTGACAGACACACACATACAGCAGTCATTTATACATACTTATTTGGTACACACACACACACACACACACACACACACACACACACACACACACACACACAGAAATATTAAAACTGAAAGTAATTAAATGCTTTTAATAAGAGAAAAAACATGAAATTTGATCAGAAATCGTACAGGAGGAGGAGGAGGAGGAAGACGAAGAAGAGGGGGTGAAAGAGGAGGAGGAGGAGGAGGAAGACGACGAAGAAGAGGGGGTGAAAGAGGAGGAGGAGTAGGAGGAAGACGACGAAGAAGAGGGGGTGAAAGAGGAGGAGTAGGAGGAGGAGGCCCCGCGGAGAGCACTTACTCTGTTTATTACTTCATCCCTCCCCTTCCGTCTCTCCCTCTCCGCCCTCAGCCTCCCTCACCTGCATTGCGTATCATTTCCCTCTCCTCCACACCTCTCACTCGCCTCCTCAGCATCATCGTTCCCAGCGTCCTTCCCTCACCATCATAGCCTTAGGTTGCACTGCCTCTCCGCCTCCCGCTACGTCTTTTCACTTCAAGAGGATACTATAGATTTTTTTTATTGTAGTTTCCAATGAGAAAGTCGATACATGAAAACTCTGTTGAAGTGTCGATAGGTTCTGCTTTAGTTGTTTTTGTCTACAGCGAAACCTTCCCTGGCTCCCTGTATTTCCCGTTTATTCGATTTTAAGTCAGTTTTGTCTTTATTATTACCTACATGACCACTATATTGTTTCTGGTTCCTTGTGTTCTCCGTTTACTCGATTGTAAGTCTTTCTTGTTCATTTATCGTCTACATAACACAGCTAAACCGCCTCTGACTCCTGATATTTCCCGTTTATCCGATTATAATAATTTTCGTCATTTTATTTTCACCTGCATACAGCAAAATCGTTATTGTTCCTTGTGTTCTCCGTATATTCGGTTGTCAGTCATTCCAATCCTTTTATTTTCACGTACATAAGAGTTAAACCATCCTTTGCTGCTCATCTTCCTCGTCTATTCGGTTGTCAGTCATTCCTATCCTTTTATTTTCACGTACATAAGAGTTAAACCATCCCTTGATACTCATCTTCCTCGTCTATTCGATTGTCAGTCATTCCTATCCTTTCATTTTTGCATACATTAGAGTTAAACCATCCCTTGCCACTCATGTTCCTTGTCTATTCGATTGTAAGCCACCTCTGTCTTTTCACCCACTAAACAATATCACCGTCTCTGGCATCTATTATCCTCTGCAGATGATCTCTTTCTCTTTCCCAGCAGACCACAGCCAAACTATCCTCAGCTTCCCGTATCCCCCGCAACGCAGCAGATTGTACTAAGTTTCCTTTATCTTGTCCCCCGCAGGTCTGTTCCGAGGCAGCGTCACGCCCATGGAGGGACCCGAAGTGGTGGCCGCGCTCGAACGCCCCCGCTCCCTCACCTCCGCCGCAGGCCTCAGACCCGGCCTGGACAGAGGTGCGTTTGGGCCCCTCGCTCGCCCTCTTGAAAGCCAACACAAACACCCAAAGAAACAATAACAGCAACAACAACAACAACAACAACAACAACAACAACAACACACACACACACACACACACACACACACACACACACAGCAAGGCTTCACGGCCAAACAGGCGGCGGTTCGAGCCCGCTCAGGCCGGATTCTTTCCGTTGACTAGGAGTGGTTACTGTCCCCCCTTGAATAAGGGGGATGGGGTGTGTGGTGTGTGGGGTCCAGGCAGTACCCAGAGATCGACAATAATGAGCACTTGCTCACGTTGTGAGGGTACCTACTGACGAAAGCGAGTCCAACTGGTGATCAGGCCGTGGTGAATTACACACACACACACACACACACACACACACACACACAGTTCTCATAAATATTGATAATTTTACAGTCTGAATTACATGGTTTTCGCTAAACTTACAATTGTATTTTTTTTCTTTGTGTGTGTGTGTGTGTGTGTATGTGTGTGTGTGTGTGTGCCACAGGATGCCGCAACAGCCTCCCGTCGGGGACTGGGAGGGAGCAAGGCGGAAGCGGCGGCAGCAGCGGCTCGGGGGGCGTTGGCCTCCTGTCGCCGCTGGAGGAGGCTGAGGAATGGGCGCGGATCAACGACATCATGGCCAGCTTCGGCGGCGGCCTGGCGCGGGAGAGTGTCTTCATGGCGGAGCTAGAGCACGAGTTCCAGACCAGATTAGGTGAGTGGGTTGGGTGTTTCCCTCCACTAGATCATAGAATCCCTCCCCTCCCCCCCTTCAGTTCTATACCCACTCTCCCCTTCATATAACGTCCTCCCCTTCCCCCTCCAACACTTAAACCCCTCCCCCTTCAGGATCAGGCGGCTTTGTCCTTCAGCACTATACTGATCTTCGCCTTCCCGTCAAAGCGTTCATGAGGTAACAAATCGATCTTCCGTCCCAACAGGCCTGTCACTCTCACCGTCGCAGCAGGGCCTCGGCCTGCTCTCCGGCGGCGAGGGCAGCGGCGTGAGCTTGGGCGTGCTGGAGAGTGGCGACAAGACGGTGGGCGGGTGGCTGCGGGCGCTGGGGCTGCCGCAGTACGAGGACGTGTTCGCGGCGCAGGGCTACGACGACACGGACTTCATGGTGAGCTTGGCGCCGTGCTGTCACCTCTGCCCTCGCTTGCCTGTCTGTGGTCGCTCGAAACTCTTCCCTCCGTGTCCTGTCTGCGTAATATTCAACATCCATGCTCCACTTTCCCTTCTGTGATTACTCCACTCCTTTCCTTCCTCGTCTTTTGTTCCCCACCTTGTCTGTAAATACTTTAATCTTCCCGCCTTGTCCACTGTCTGCCACCATCCCTGCTCTGTATCCTCCTCTGTGGTTCTTCACTTCCTTCTCTCTTCGTCCTTATTTGTTCCCCATTCGCCATCCTGCTTCACTTCCTCCTCCGGTATTCTCCACTTCCTTCTTTCTTCGTATTTATCAGTTCCCCATTCGCCATCCTGCCCCATTTCCTCCTCCGGTATTCTCCACTTCCTTCTTTCTTCGTATTTATCAGTTCCCTATTCGTTATCCTGCTCCATTTCCTCCTCCGGTATTCTCCACTTCCTTCTCTCTTAGTCATTATTTGTTCCTCATTCGTCATCCTGTTCAGTTTCCTTCTCTGATCACTCCACTCCCTCCTCTCCCTGCCCTTTGCGTCCCATTCACCATCCTTGCTCCATTTCCTTCTCCCCTTCCCTTCCAACCTTCCCTTACTTATCTCCCCTGCTTGCACGTGTCGCTCCATTCCTTTTCACGTCACAGAAATAGTTACTTTTTTACACGATATATAAATGAAAACACGATTATTATTCAGAAAAAAATCATATTATTTTTCCGTTTACCCTCTGCCGCGTGCCTCGCCTCCCGGGCCAGCGGAGACCATTGCAGTTTAAATTCTAATCCCCGAACATAAAGTTTCCCTGTATTGTTAAAAACAAAGTCCCCCAGATTCAAGGGATGAACCTTAATTGGTTTGAAAGTTGTGTTCAAAGGAAAGTCATTAGCGACCATTCTGAATGTTACAGGACGAAACGAGTTAGTAAAATATTTTGATATATAACGCGTGGGCCCCCCCCGCCCCCCCATGCATCGTCGAGGTTGACAAAAAAAATGTTCATTACAATTAATTTAAAAGACAAAAGTGTGTTCAAAAGAAATAATACAAATACTTCTTCTTATCTGAAATACATATACAATATCGTTTTTATCAACATCTTTGACAATAAGAATTGTTTTACAGTTGTAGGCTTTGTTCTCAGTGATTTTTTTTTTTATATGAATCTTTGGATTTTGTTCTTTTCAATGTCTGCAGCAAAAGAGGCGCCCATTGCGTATGTCCGTGCGTACAATCCTTCGCTCATGCCCGCCAGACATTATCCTCCTTTGTACCATCCTTCAGCCAATGGTTTAGTCCGTCGCTACAGCAGGACAGGTGTTCATTCACTCAATTTTTTTTTTTTTTTTATCCATATTCATATTCATATTCCCCTCCTTTATGCACTATTTTTTTTTTACCATCTTTATATATACTGATATTCTAGATTTTTAGTAATGTACAAAACCTATATTACTGAGAGACTCGAATAAAATCTACTCATAAAACGATTTTATATATGTCTGTATGTATTTTGTGTCTGGGCAGAACGGCGGCATCTTGGAGTCGAGTGACCTGCGTGAGCTCGGCATCACCCAGGCCAGTCACGTGCAGGCCCTGGGGGAGGCCGTGTCCCAGCTGCCCACCCCCTTCTCGGGCCCCCAGGCCTCCTACACCGTCCCCGACACGGTGGAGGCCTGGCTGGATTCCATCCGCCTGCCGCAGTACGCACAAAACTTCCACAAGAATGGCTTCGGAGATATGGAGCGCGTGAAGAAGGTGTGGGAGATCGAGCTGACCACCGTGCTGGAGATAACGCGGCCGGGCCACCGGAAGAGGATCCTCGCCTCGTTGGGGGAGCGGCCGCTGGAGCCCGAGCTGCCGCCCGCCCTCAACCCTCACGACCTCAGCCTGGAGCTCACCAAGCTGGTCAGTCAACACCACACACCATCTCTAGTAGTGTTGAATGTACAGTACTTAGTATACTTCGAGAGAGAGAGAGAGAGAGAGAGAGAGAGAGAGAGAATCTTCTTATTTATCATCATCTTTTTCTTCTTTTACATTGGACAGAAGTTAATTTTTACAGTGTTCAGAAAGTGTATTTTGAACGACTGGTGTTGGCTCCTCTTTGACTCCTCAGTCAAGCCTGAATGCTGGTGCTTGTCTGTTGCAGAACTCTGACATCTCACAGCTCAAGGAGCAGCTGTTCAATGACTTGCCCACCTCCACGTGCCGGGAGAGGCGGCCGCCGGAGACTGCCAGCAACACTATCAGGCGCTCTGGCACCAAGAAGCGCAGTGCCCCTCAGCCCCCAGCTAAGTGAGTTTTTAGTATTCATACAGTCTATTGAAAACTGTAAATTCTGCCCATCATTGACTCTGTCTGTTCCATAATTAACAATGTTATTGTTTTGGTCAGCAGGGCACCCAGAGCTCAGCCCAGCCTAGACCTGCAGGGCAACGAACAACTGAGCCATCTGGCCATCAGGGACCCCTCCCAGCTGGTGGTGGGGGCCCCCAACACCCTCCTCACCACCTGGAGGCACCACCCCAACGACCTGGTCTCTAATAGTGTTCAATATATTGCACAGGTGAGCTATGGAGCCATGCACTGGTTTCCAAAATTATTTTTTGCCAGGGCAGTGGTTTTGTAAAAAGTTTGCAATATGATTTGATTGTTTATTTTCTTTTTTCTTTTATGTCTGCAGTATTTGGGGTCAACTCATGTCAAGGAGTTGAAAGGAACAGAATCTACCATGAAGTCTATTCAGAAGCTGAAAAAGACATCGTCTGATGGAGCAAAGGTGCCAAAGATTATCCTCTCTGTGTCCTACAAAGGTGTCAAGTTCATGGATAGCAACACACAGGTTAGACAATATTTTCATATTATCTTTATGGTTATCTGCAACAAAGTAGTTTAGTAATTTGCTTGTGGAAAATACATTTATTTTCAAATTCATGCCATAATATTTTATGGTTGCATTAGCAATTTCAAGAAAAAAATATTATCTAAAGTTTCCCTCCCAGACGCTGGTGTGTGAGCATGAGATCCGCAACATCCACTGTGCCTGCCAGGACGCCGAGGACCTCTCACACTTCGCCTACATCACCAAAGATCTGGAGACTAAGGGACATTATTGCCATGTGTTCAGAGTACAAACGAGGGTGAGTGTTGCCAACCAGTGGGGTGCACTGTCATTGGTGTAGTAGTTCATTGATTATGAAATAAGATTCTACGTATGTCATAAATAGCTGAAGAAAAATGGACCACAAATGGGCAGGCAGGCTTCCTAACAGCTCCTGTGGTATTTATCTTTTGCTCATATGCTTTGTGTGAATGAGTGACTCATGTAAGGTGGAAGGACAGTGTATTAGTGGCTTTGAGCACAGGAAACAGGAAGACTGAGGACATTACCTAAAAGGAAAGCAGTATTGATAAAACCTTTCAGTTTACTATTTTAATTATAGTTGAAGTGAAATATCTCTTGTTCCCTTGCAGGAGTTAGCCACAGAGATCATTCTGACCCTGGGTGAGGCCTTTGAGGTGGCCTACCAGCTGGCTCTACGAGAACAGCCCTACGCCAACCAGTCAGACGAGCAGAAGCTGGCGCACGGGCACACCAGGTCCAAGTCAGAGCATTACCGGGGCAGCCGCAGCCTCTCCAACGGGTCCTCCCACACCAGGTATACTTGCTGAGCCCTTCACCCCTTCTTCCCATGCTGCTTTGGTGCTGTGTGTGTTGGTGTGTGAGGGAGATATGGGCATGTGTGTGTGTGTGTGTGTGTGTGTGTGTGTGTGTGTGTGTGTGTGTGTATCTGTCTGTCTGTGTCTTTCTGTCTTGTCTGTCTGTCTGTCTATCTATCTATCTATCTATCTATCTGTATATCTGTATCTGTCTGTCTGTGTTTGTCTAGCAGTGTGGGTGGGTGTGTCTTCTCTGTCTGTCTGTGTTTGTCTAGCTGTGTGTGTGTGTGTGTTGTCTGTATCTGTTTGTCTGTGTTTGTCTAGCTGTGTGTGTGTGTGTGTGTGTGTGTGTGTGTGTGTGTGTGCATGCATGCATGCATGCATTGAGCCGCGTAATGAGACTTGACTGTTTGTCCTGCACAGATCACATTCCACGGTGCCCCAGCAGATGTCCATCGGCGGTGTGTCCAGCAGCTCGGCAGAAAACCTCCTGTCAGACTCAGGCAACGGCTCAGAGAAAGAGTGTGGCTCCAGGAGAGACTCTGTCAGCTCAGTGCCATCAAACCAGAGCCAGATGAACGGGTCTTAGTAGTTCCCTGTGTATATGTTGCCGATAAAAGAGACGTGCTTCAAGTGTTTGGGTGTTGCTCTGCCGCCTGGTGGTGGAGATGGAAGCTGCTCACAGAGGTGCTCCTCACAGTCACAGGGTTGCCTCATCACAGGGTTGTGGTAAAGATGACTCAAGGAACACAGAAAGGGTTGAACATGACAAAGTGAATATTATGCTCTCCATGATCTCTATGGAAGCTGTGGCATTATAGAGACAATGTATATAATCACAGTCTATTTCCATGAGATTCAGTATTAATACAGACATCCAGGAAACTGCTTCTTGCCCAAGAACTTCCAGAATTCCAGTGTTATCCCATTTCTATGTTTTATCATTTATGGAGCTCAGCTATCGATGTTTGACTCGTAAGATACCAGGAAAGATACTTTTTATGTGTGAATGACTTTATCTGTGTGTTAACATGGAAAGATCGGTCTGCAGTATTTAATACTGATGAGTT
Organism: Eriocheir sinensis; assembly: GCF_024679095.1. Lineage (NCBI taxonomy): Eukaryota > Metazoa > Arthropoda > Malacostraca > Decapoda > Varunidae > Eriocheir > Eriocheir sinensis. Next base: position 17,249,235 of record NC_066529.1, read on the forward strand.
ACTCTTCTAAATGTGCTATATATGGCCAGTCTTCAGAGTTAACCCAAGAAAGGATGATAGAGAAATGGCTGTCTTGCAAGGTCTCCAAGAGAACCCTTACAACCTGAGATTGCAGCAGTAAGATATGTAAAAGCAGTAAAGTATTGGTGACTTGTGTTATGCCCTGTGGCTCTTGGCAGGATTTTTTCACACTCACACAGTGCTATTGATTATGTGCTGGCAGGTCAGCAGCACATTGACTGACCCAAGATAAAGTTCCAAATTACTACTATATCAAAATTTATACAAATCATAAGTAGCAACTGCAATTGGTCTCCAACAGTAGCCTATGTACCTTGCCTTTAGCTAGCCTTGACCGGAGCATCAGCAGTCTGGGAGCCTGGTGGGCCGGGGAGCATTGCCGTGCGAGAACAACATGAAGTGCTCTCTCAGGCCTGCAGAAGTTGTCTTTCACAGAGTGTCAAATATTTATATGTTCATTGTTAATTGGAAATGGAAGACTGTTGGGGTGAGGGTGCGGAGAGCATCTCTTTTTTTTTTTTTTTTTTTTTTTTTTTTTCCCAGTGGTGGTGAACGGGAGTGACTGTCATGTTTTATGTTCTGCACTATTTAGTTCCTCATTTTTTTTTTTTATTATGCCTTGTTAGTTCAGTATAAAGACATTTTTACATATACATTTTATCACAAAATAATTTTTACATAATGGAGTGTATATAATCATCATTATCTTAACTTAGTTACATCTGGACTCGCTCCGTCACTTTATTACCGCTCAGAAGGGACGTGGGCCGAGGCTTTCTTCGTTTACCTTCGCCAGCACCTACAATGGCCTATGCAGTGAGTCAGGCAACCTTTAGTGTGTCATTGCCACAAGATACATTGCTTAGCCATCGATATTTCTTCATTTTTATACTTGAATTTCATATAAGCTACCATTTTCCATTACCCATTTCCTCAGGTTCAGTTGTTAATATCATGCTGAATACTGTGTTGAGCTCAGTTACTGCAAATATATTGTATATATGTCTGTGTGCATGGAAGTCTGGCTGTACGGTTCAAACTTGTGTTGACAGGTGACTGTGCCGCCCACCAGCGGCTGCCTCATCTACGGTGACAGTTCACCAGTAGCAAGAATAGCATGGAAATTGTATTAGTTATTATAATCCATTTATCTCTCATTGTGATGATAGGCTTATAAAGAGTAAAGTATAGGTACAGCATAAGGTCATATAAGTGATAGTAGGGTAACAGGTGTTGTGTGAGTGAGCCAGGCAGGTCACAGCAGGACATGGGTGTGGACGCCAAGCAAGCCCTTGGAGACAGTGCTCAGGCTGCAGGTGTGGGTGTAGCAACAAGCATGGCCTCAGGCACAGTGCTCAGGCTCTGTCCTCGGACAGTGCTCAAACTGTAGGTGTGGCTGATGCAGCCAAGCTGAGCTTCAGGCACAGTGCTCAGGCTCTGCCATGGACACAGTGCTCCTGCTCTGCCCCTAGACAGTGTTCAGACACCAGTGTTCAGGCCCTGGTGTGGGTGCCACTGCCCGGGACACAGGGTCAGGCGGCTTTGCTTGAGTGCATCTCCAGGTCATTGACACGTCTGTGTCTGGTAGATGTTTGCTAGTATTGTAACAATCTACACTAAGCTATTGGTTCTCATCAGTTTGGTGACATTTCTCAGATTAAGACTGTACAGAAAAAAAATATATTAAAAATCCAAACAAATATATCTTTTTGGTAAATATATGTATATACACAAATTGTAAGTCATGTTTTTGAATTTTTTAAATTCCTAAGTTTACCAAAAATTCTGGGGTTAACTTGCAGTCATTGGCACCCACTTCATTCCAGCCTTCATGTAATGCTTCAAGAGTCTATGGCATGTTAGTGTAGCAGTTCCTGACCCTTCCAGTTTTGAATACATATGATGTTCATGTTAAGGGGATCACTTTTATGCTAGTCACTTGTATCGACCGAACCCAGTGAGCCGACCGCAGGGCAGGGGCTGGGGCCACCGCCACACCCAGGGGCTCACTGGGCCGGGCCATAGCGTCGGCGGCAAGAACGTTCGTCATATTTTGTAAACATTTTGTACATGGAGCCACTTTTAAGGGATTTTTTAAGTGCTGTCACCCATGTAGAGTTTTCCCTGGGCCTTGATGGACCTAATTCATCATGGAGTGTGCAATTCATGTTGAAATAAGATTATATGATAATACTTTAAAGTTACCCAAAGCTATTTTATAACAATTATTCTATAAGGTTTAAAGTCAGGAATATCTTGAAGCCATATTGTAAATTTTTACTAATATTATTCCTATTAGGAGACATTTTGAAGATATTTAAATTGTATACATTTTAATTACAGTATGTATCAAAGTGGACTACTTAAGTGCACAAGCTACTGATGTGTACTGTGGGCATTTGCTAGTCATGAGATAGTGTCCTCTCATCTGTGTGTGTTGATATCACTGTTGTGTTGTAGTGGAATGGACACGGCTGTTAATACTGTGTGCGTGCGTGTGGGGGTTCCTGGTGCACCTCTCGCCTGCCTGCCTCCCAACCCACCCCTGAGAATAGCCTTTGATACTCAGTGTTCTTTGTGTGTTCACACCCACCCGCGGCAGACCGGAATGAATGTTTGGCCCAGCAAGTCAGTGGCGGACCCGGTGCTGGCTGGGGGGAACCAAATCACTCCCTGTTCACACCGGCCTGGCCACCACCACCAGGGGGGGGCGGGTATGTGAAGCTGCCTCTGCCCCCCTTTCATTGTATTTCTTAGAAGTGGCCATTGGTTCTCATAACCTGTCCCTTTCTTTTATGCAATACTCATATTCTTACATAAAGGTTGATGTATAAGAAAAAAAAGTGTATAAGCATGATTCCTTTCCAGCAGCTTCACGGTATGTGGCCACCATGTTCCGATAGGTGTGTGTTAATCAGTGCATATGATTATACATGTATTGCATAAAATGTCCTGATGAAGAGTTCTCGTTTCGTGTTCTCTCAGTCGCCAGGGTCAGTGTCGAATGTTTTGCCGACCTAATTATGTTATCGCATACGTATATATTTTCTCATTGTATTAGTTGTCAACATTCCTCTTGCGTTGGCTGCCCCACCACTTCAGTATACTGTAGTGCGTAGACGGTTGTGAACTGTAAAACCCTCCCTACTTTTCCTCCCTCCCTTTCTGTCTCCCTTGCCTCTGTGTCCCTTCCTCCCTACCCTCTCTCCCCTTCACTGCCTTTGCTCTATTAACCAACCTTCTCCACCCCTCTCTAGATTCCCTTTTCTCTCCCCACCCATCTCTCCCTCCCTCCCTCTCTTCCCTCTCTCCCCTTCACTGCCTTTGCTCTATTAACCAACCTTCTTCACCCCTCTCTAGTTTCCCTTTTCTCTCCCCACCCATCTCTCCCTCTCCCTCCCTCCCTCCCTCCTGCAGGCATGTACACGCGTCGGAGGTTCAGTGTTGCTGGTTGCATGATGTGTTGTCGAGACATATTTTTCACGGCTTGTTTTTTCGTATTTTGCACTGTTCCTTCCATCGGTTGTCCGTGTCGTGTCTGATGATGATGATGATGCAAGCAGTCCACGCAAGTCAGCTTTCTCTCTCTCTCTCTCTCTCTCTCTCTCTCTCTCTCTCTCTCTCTCTCTCTCTCTCTCTCTCTCTGACTTGTAGAAATGAGATAATCCTACAGAAACGTCAACATTGTATTTCGTCTCTCCACAATCAGCATCGTTGCCAACCACTGGGGGAATTTGGACTTACTTCTAATCATTAATTCATCCGCCTTTTGGTCTCTCGAGGGTCTTGCTGTGTCGAAACAAACCAAAATCAAGAAATATTCAACGCTATCCAGATTTCAAATAGTCTAGTGGGTTTATACTAAGAATCTCAAGCTTCGTGTTTATATCCACCATCAGTAATAATCTATCGCTTTACCAGCTTGAAGGTAATACTGTAAGAGACGGAGATTGTGAATTACTGTACTACCTGTTCTCTAACCACTCAGTGATCTCCAGCGGTCACCCAGAATTGTATATGAGTTTGTGTTATGTTAAATGGACACAAAGAGTTCAAATGTTATTATGAACACAATAAATCTTTAATGAATGCAGTGTTTTAGATTAGAGAGACTCCTCCCCTAACATTAATTAAGAAACCAGCAGAGAAATGACGCGATGAGTAGTGGAGCAGTGAAGCAAGACTCGTTCGTGAAGCATCGGATCAGTAGTCAGGGAAGAGATACCTCCGGCTATTGTTCCCTGTACGGTGCCCGTTGGTTAGTCACTTCGAGTCAACCTTGTTCACGAGTGTGTATGGTGTGAGGTGGTGCGATCTACGGGAACATCCTGCTGCTTCCCGGAACTATAGTAAGTCCCAGAGACGTTGCTCACGTGATATTTAGTGTTGTAGTGACGCATACGTGAGAAAGATTAAGCCTGGCATCCGCCATTAGACTTTGGGAGAGGAGGTGGCGTGGTGATGGTCTGGCAGCCGCAGGACGATAGACGATGGTTATGTCGGCTGCGGGTCATGATCTCAAAAGTTGTGAATGCTGATTGAGCTTGGTTCTGTATTATTAGTGTCACGAACCAGCCTATAAGATGTAGCTATGGGGGTGCGGGCGGGTGTCGTACGTCTGGCATGATAGGCTTACTGAGAGCAGTGCATCACCGTGAAAGACAGATGTCACTTGGCCTCATCGCTGCCGTGGACCGCCGAAAGGCTATAGCACCACGACACCTAAGATTTTATGTGGATGTATACAAAAGTGATGCTTACCTTCAAACAGAGGAAATAAACACGCCACAGTAGTGATAAGCCAAGATGGTACGGACAACACTCAAAATTTAACACAGCGGGCCAACTGCCTTAATGGTGCCCACCAAAATCGAAACGTAGCCACATTACACGAGTAGGAATAATGCAAACTTGTTGAGACGGAGAGATGGAAAATTCGTGGGCCATGATATCATAGTTTGAGAATGATGCGGTCATGTAATTCAAAATTACCAGGATAGCAAACAAGCAGTCGATCGTTTGCCGGCCGGCTTACCCAGACGCCCCGAGTAGACACCTCACCACCTCATCCCAGTTCCACACACACAGGCTACATACCGGGGCGTGGCGGTGATGAGGCCGAGACAGGTGATAAGCCACGGACTGTATAGTGTTGTCTGGTTTCTTTTACTTACCCAATCAACTTTCCCTACACATGTATGTTCACATCTCGCGTTGTTGTCCCAATAACGTTAGCGATCACCCTGATAATGGTCAGATAGAGGAAGGGTGTGGTGAAGCGCCCTTCACGTGCGGCGCTTAGATGGTGATGATGATGATGATGATTATGAAGCGTGGTGCTTGTGCGAATTAATAAATAAATCTATTCTAAACATATGCAGATGACAGATTATCATATTTGTAAAGGGAACATTAAAACGACCACTTACCAGGTTTCATTATATTTCATTATATCATACAGTAATCACTACACACAATATGACTGGTGGTTGGCTGGAAACCAGAGTTTATGTTCATAACTGACGTATTGTTTACAAAATTGGTCCTGAAATCATAATGTTAGTGGAAACACCGGAGATCAGGGCAGCCGATCCTTGCATGCAGTCACTGTCTGTCTCTCCTCTCTCCCTTGTACTGTTTATGTTGATTTTGACGCGGATTTATACATTCACGGCGAGCATTCATTCTTACACCTCTTTAATTAACGTAAAACGAGGAAGTAACATTAATATTCATGTACACACGTGACTAAGTGACTGACGTGCGGGAGGTTACGTCAAGTGTGGCTGAGGGAGGTTAGGTCGCCGCTCCGGGTGTGGGATTATTTTTTCATCCTCGTCAGGCAAAACTTTTACGTCCATCCGCCTTGAGAAACGAAGTATACAGTGCGCGGTGTCAGACCCTCCTTCTTAACTAACATACCAAGCAGTGTTGTTGTTGTATCCTTTTCAGTGCCCTTGAGAACGTAGTAGTGGTATCATTAAACGTAATAACCATGACAATAATAATAATAATGATAATGATAATAATGAGTAGTACATACGGTTCGTACACAACACTAGCTGCCTTTGACTAGACCATCAGTTAGTGTGGAATATGTATACCCGCCCCGTCCCGCCCCGACCTGCCCCACGCGCCCCGACTCGACCCTTCCTCGTGTGGCCAGGATAATCGTAGTAATAAGTAATAATAACAGGGTGCAAATGATAAGAGAACGGACATATACACGTGCAGGTTGATAGCGAGTCTTTGATGTCTGTGTAGAAGGATAACATCGGAATAAGAGGTAAGAGGTAAAAGGAATAAGAGTAGTAGTAGTAGTAGTAGTAGTAGTAGTAGGAGGAGGAGGAGGAGGAGGAGGAAAACAAAATGCCAAAGTAACTCGTCCGCGATTTTGTTTTTGTTTTTATTTTGTTGTTGTTGTTGGTGGTGGTGGTGGTGGTGTTGGCAGCGGCGACATCGGTGTTTTATGGTGCTGTGGTGTCAGGCGCGGCACCATAACCCTCCATCACCCGTCGCCGTTATTAACAAGGTCGTATGTTTTAGTGTTGCTGTATGCTCCATCATGCTCGGAAAGAGGACTCGCCTGCGTGCGTGTGCGTGTGCTTGCGTGTGTGTGTGTGTGTGTGTGTGTGTGTGTGTGCCATGCAAGCGAACACTCCCTTATCATAACACACTATTTTTTTTTGCGTTCGATCATCCTTATCAGTACTAGCATTTCAATTACTTTATCTTTAACATAAGCAAGCGACAGACAGTACTACATGGACATCCGCACTTTATTTATTATCATTTTTTTTTCCGTCATCACTTCCTCGTCGCATCATAAACTCGTGATATTTATTGATGACGACAGGAGTAATATATGATAATGGCCACACCGGGATGAATGCAATATTTTAGGGGAGAGGAGAGGAGGGGTGTGGGAGAGGGGGCGAGGGGGGAGGGGGGGAGGCTTGTTTGCAATCTGAAGCGCCGTGCATTTGTCCGCCGAATATCAACCGGTGTTATTAACTGGCCGAGGGAGGGGGACAAAAATCGGGCAGTGTATTATTATTATTAGTCTTTTATGGCGCATTGCAGCACACAGATTCATCACTCCCCTTGTGTGTGTGTGTGTGTGTGTGTGTGTGTGTCCTAAACATACATATATCACGTAATGGACTGTTCGTGATGTTGACAAAAAAATAATAATCAGCGATATTTCCGCGGTGCTGGAGGGAAGGGAAGGGAAGGGCGTGTGGGTTCGTGGGTGGGTGTGTGGGGGTGTCTGTCTGGGTGGATGTGCATGGATTGGCTGGCTGGTTGGAATGGGAGTGAGAATGGGAAGGGGGTTGGCGTGGGGAAGGGGAGAGTAGGGGAGGGGGGCGTGGTGGTGGGGCCCGTACCAAAAAAAAAACACGCTGCTCCCATCCATTCAGTCATTTCAACGGGGCCGCACACACACAACAGTTTTATGAAGCCAGGCAAACGGCACTCAGATTTCACAGACTTTTTCTTTTTAATTGCAGTGATGGTAGTGGTGGTGGTGGTAGTTTTGAGTGGTGATGGTAGTTGTGGAGGTGGAGTTGGTGGTGGTAGTAGGGGTTGGAGGGGGCGGATGTTTGCTGAATTATCTTACTGGTATACCTCTTCCACCACCCCCACCATCACTCTCTGTACCTCACTCCTCCTGCCTCTGCCCCCTCCTCCTCCTCCTCCTCCTCCTCCTCCTCCTCTGGTATATTGCTATCACCCACAAATGTTCGTGACAGTGTTGGTGTGATTTCGCAAGGCCTCCTCACTGGGGGGGAGGGGGGGGGGAGAGAAAGGGGGAAGGGTCTTGTTAGGGCGGCTTTTCATCTCCGTAAAATATATGTAAAAAAAAAAAAAAGAAAGAGAGAGTAAGGCATTCACATTACACCGATCAATTAAGGGTGCGGGGCGGGCGGGGCGGGCCGGGGCGGGGCGGGGATGGCGGGGCGGCGGGCGGTGTTTTCAGCGTCAACACGGGGCCGCTATTCTGCAAGTGACAGGCATTGAGCGTCGCGCCCAGCCTCGTCGCCGCTACACTGGGCACGCTGAACACGGCTACGCGCTGTAAAATTCCCACCATGCGCTCAGAATGAAGGCCTTTGTCGCTAATTTTATGGGAAATTAGTTCGTGAAATGCACCACTATTCAGGTGAAACCAAGTCTGATATCTGATCAGATTGAATTTGTCATAAGTGGAGTGGCTGCGGCGGCGGCGGTAATAGTGGTGGTGGGGGGGGCCCGTGACGGTGAGAGTTGCTGGGGGGGGAGGGGAGGGGACAAGTACGGGTTAATAGCCAGCATTGTGGGTGCATGCCGCCCCCTCCCTGCCCCCCTCCCCCCTCGTCAGCCACGGGGTCGGGTGATTAAAAGTTTCCTGGCTAAGTAAGTGCCTCGAGGAGAGAACTTGACCGGGAAATAAAAACTGACGACGTGAAAACGCAATGAATCCAAGACGGTGGGGCTCGACGGCGGTGTTCGTGTACGCATGAGTATGATCGCTAAGCTACACAGTCTACTACACTATACACAGGTCTTGTTTACACACCTTTATACAGTAATAAATAGGTGTCAGGGGCCGGGGGGGGGAGCGGAGGGAGGCGCGGGTGGTGCCTCCCTCCCTCACCCGGCCGGCAGCCTGCGCCCCTCGCCTCCCTAGTTTGACTCAGGGGCGCTGTAGCCTGACTCACGCTACAGCAACTTATGTAACTAAATATTTATTAACCTAAGCTACGGTATCCTCGTGGTGTCGGTCCCTCGGTCATTACCAGTGGAGGTGAGAACATGCAGTGTGTGTGTGTGTGTGTGTGTGTGTGTGTGTGTGTGTGTGTGTGTGTGTGTGTGTGTCGCGCCGGGCCCGAGGGAGGGAGGGAGGGGTGGTGGCGGCGTGTCGTCGTCAAAGTCTCTCGTCGTCGACCTACGCTTTAGAAAGACTTTGAAATGTACATTGGCAGGAGTATCAAGCGCAGGTCTGACCCAGGTTTGTTTGTTCGTATGTTTGTTTGTATGTTTGTTGCTCCCCCGTGTCCCCTCCCTCCCTCTCCCTGGCCCCACCTCCTGTAGCCGGGAACGACGGAATCCTTTGTCAAAAATACTACGTCCGCTCGTCTCTCTCTCGCCACCGGCGCCTAAACCAAGACGACGACTCCGAGGCGGCCAAGGGAACCGGGAGTATCGATACAAAAGTGAGTGTTGGTGGCGGGGTGGCGCCGCGAGGGCTCGCTCCTCCCTCCTGGCGGGGTGCGGAGGGCGGCCATCACCGAGGCCACCGCCGGTATGGGTTTTAAGGTCAGGTGGCGCCTCACGGGCAAGGTCACGCCGTGGTAAATTGAAGCCCTCAAGGGCAGACCGCGAGAGCCACTCTTTAAGGCAGCTCCGCGTCGCGCTAAGTCACGTCTGAAGGGTGTGCGAGCCGCCTGGACCTTCCGGTGGGCAGCTCCCCCGCAACACAAGAAAGACACTCGCACCTTCAGGGCGGGAGCGGGGTGGCGGCGGCCGGGGTGGCGGCGCCGTAGACCTGCGAGGGGTACTGCGAGGCCTGTAGGTCGGACTCGCACATCAGAGACCATCACTGAAGCCGAGGCCAATAATTCGCAGCGCTCAGGTCTGGGGTCTGGCTGGGGATCTGCACGGGCACCGACACGCCGGCCGATATCAAGCCTGTGAAGGGAGACAGAAGACAGGGCTGTTAGGGCTGGCAGGGGAGGAGCAGGGTCGAGGCGGTGAGTGTACAGAAGGGGAGGAAATGGGAGACGAGGCAGGGGAGTATAAACGAGGATGGAAATTGGCTGGTGACGATGGGAAGAGGGGGACGTGTGATGGGGAGGCAGATTGAGCGGGGTGAGGTGCGTGAGTGTGGAGGGCAACAAGAGTGGAATCACTGGCCTTGGTGGTGGCTGTCCAAGGCAACGTGAATCCCGGGGTGGGCTCGTGCGGCACACCACCTCAGGCCTGACATGATGACACGGGAAGATAGAATGTCCGGTTGTGAGATCTGAGATTTGAAGTGCATCAAGGTACTCATGGTCACGCTACTCGAGAGATAAATAAAGAGAAAGAGGGAGAGAGAATGACCGTGAGACAGACACAGGCAGACAGACAGACCACTCGGGCCTTGGAAGGGGAGAGAGAGAGGGAAGAGGAGCATCAGCAGCATCAGTGGAGGGCGGTAGAGGGAGGAAGGGAGCGGCTAGCGAGCGTCCGTGCATCTCCCTGTTAATTGTACAAGTCGCCGTGTGTTTGGGCAGCCACTCACCCGGAAACCAGCTGAGGGTGACGGAGGACCCGCCCACCCTCCTCTCCCCTCCTTGACCCCCTCGCCTCCCCTCTCTATCCTGCCCTTACTTCCCCTCCTCTCTCTCTCTCTCTCTCTCTCTCTCTCTCTCTCTCTCTCTCTCTCTCTCTCTCTCTCTCTCTCTCTCTCTCTCTCTCTCTCTCTCTCTCTCTCTCTCTCTCTCTCTCTCTCTCTCTCTCTCTCTCTCTCTCTCTCTCCTCCCCACCCTCCCCTAATCTTTCGCTCTGTCTCCCTTCCACAGCCTCCACCTCCGCATCACAGCCAGCTATATGGATATCACCTTGTCTTCTGTTTTTTTTTTTATATATATTTTTACTTCTTTTCCTCCTTCTCCTCCTTATCATCATCATCATTATCTTGCTGCTTCCATTTGTCTCTTCCTTTATCTCTTATTCCTACTTTTCCTTCCCTACCTGCTTCTTTTTTCTTTGTCTTTTCCCCGTTTCTTCTCTTTCTTCATGTCTTCTTTTTTTTCTCTGCCTTCCTCTTAATCTCCTTTTCCTTCTCCTAGACAGACTTTCCTTTTATTTCTCTTTGTTTGATCTTATTTTCCTCCACTTTTTTCTTTCCCATATGACTTATCTCCTCTTTCTCCTTTATCTTTTTTATCCTTAATGCCAGTCTGCTCTTCTAATTCTTTATCTTTTTATCTGACCATTCTCTTCTTCCCATCTCCGATCTTCAATTTTTTTCAGTGGTCTTCCTCTCTATATCCTTCTTCCCTCCTCTTCCTCCGCCTCTTTCCTTTTTCCCTGTCCTATCTCTATGTTCTCTCCCACTATCTCTTATCTCATCTCACCGCTTTCCCCCTCCCCTTCCATCTCCCTTTCCCCTTCAATGATGTGTCGTGGGAGAGATTTGGCAAAGGCATGGGTTATAGCGGTGGAGGTGTAAGAGACAGGGGAGTGGTGTAGGGGGTGGAGGTGGTGGAGGAAAAGAAGGTATAGTGGTGGAGATGGAAGGAAAGATGCTGGATTGAAGTTAAAGTTTGGGAGGAGAGAAGAATGCCATGACCAAACACACACATTGGAAACAAAAATATAGGATTAGGATGCAACTTTTTAAACTCTTGCATTCTTTGTCATTTGCATATGCATTGTTAGTAATCTTTGAGCTAACTGAAGTAAAAATGATGCTCCAAATCGAGTACAGTAAGCCACCCGGAAGATAATTTGGGTGGGGAGGCATACAAGAGAGAGAGAGAGAGAGAGAGAGAGAGAGAGAGAGAGAGAGAGAGAGAGAGAGAGTATATATTTACGTGGATTGGGAAGAGTGCGATTGAGAATACATAAGTAGGGAGGATGTAGTAGTGGAGATGAGATGAGAGTCGTGGGAAAGTTTTGACAGGTAGGATGCTGAGACAGGTGTGGGAGGTGTGTGAGTGTACCTGTGTGTGTAGCTGCAATTAAGCATCTTCTAAGCTCTGTGTGTGTGTGTGTGTGTGTGTGTGTGTGTGTGTGTGTGTGTGTGTGTGTGTGTGTGTGTGTGTGTGTTTCGTGAATCAGAATGTCAGTGATAAGCCGCGTGTGTGTAGGAGAAAGGCAGAAGGGAGATATATATAATTGAGAGAAAAAGAAAGGAGAGGAAACGTCTTGGACATCAGAGAAGCAGGAGGAGGAGGAGAGGAGGAGGAGAAGGCGGAGGAGGAGGAGGAGGAGGAGGAGGAGGAGGAGGAGGAATGGATGATACGAGGAGCAATAGCGTGGGCACGAGAGAGACTAAATGAGGAGGAGGAGAAGGAAGAGGAGGAGGAAAAGGAGAAGGTGAAATAAAAGTGAAAATACATAAAACAAAGTAACATATGCAGGCGGAGACTCACTCACTCATTTATCCATATACTCACTCACTCACGTTGTTTCCCATTCCCTCACTCTCTCACTCACTCAGTCACTTTCATCTTCACTCGCTCATTTCCTTGTTTATTACTCTCTTATTCATTCACTCACTCACTATATCCCTCACTTATAACTCATCCTTACAAAATCACTCACTTCTTAACTCACTCACGCACTCACCCACTCATTCACTCATTCACGAAATCCTTCATTCATTTACTCACGCTCCCTCATTCACGCACACTCCCACTCACCCCTACACTCACGCACTACTCATCTCTCTCTTTCACTCACTCACACATTCCTTCATTTACGTGCTCACACACTCACGCACCACACCCCTCACTCCCTCACTCACTCCTACACTCACTCATTCATTCATGCAATCACACTCACTCCTACACCCTTCACTCCCTCACTCCCTCACGCACTCATTCATTCAAGCACTTCCACACTCACGCACCCCCCTTCACTCCCTCACTCACTCCCACACTCATTCACGCAATTACTCACTCCAACACGCACTTCACCCCTCTCTCCCTTATGCACTCACTCACTCCCCATTCACGCACTCACACACTCACCTGTACCTGTGCCGCTGGCGGAGGAGGTGGCGGCGGCGTAGGAGGCGGCCGCCGCGTGGCTGGCTGCGTTGAAGGAGGACACGGCTGCCTGGGATGCCGCGTTGCCGCAGGAGGCCAGCTGGGAGGAGGAGCGCTGGTAGGAGGAGGACAGGGAGCTCAGCGGGTCGTGGAACATGTAGGGGTAGGCCGAGGCCGCCGCCGCCTCGCGCTGCTGTAGACACGATCCGCCCATGGAGCTGAGGGAGCCGGACATGCTGCAGAGGAGAGTGGGACGAGAACGTGAGCCAGGTGGAGGGACATAATAAAGAGAGAGGGGGGGAGGGGGTGAATAAGAATATTGCTGTAAGGAAATGTTTGATGATAAGGACTCGGCGTGGTATGTGAGTGTGTGTGGATCATCTGTTTCGCACGGACAGTATGATAATTAATTAAGGGTCGCCCACCATTAACCAGTATACCTTCTACCATCCCAGCCCCGACCCATACTTAGTCCCCCACCACCACCCTCCCGCTCCCACCCCACCTCCCACCCTCACCCCCCGGCGTCGTAAGGGATCCGTGAAATAAGCAGTAAGAGGCGTTCCTTATCCCTCGTCCAAACCCTCACGCTCTCACTCTCTCTCCCCTTGAGCGGCACAAAAAATAATAACACAGGGGAGGGGGGACGGGGCCTCAATGGACAGGTCGCCGAGATAAACAAACGCCGGGCGGCCGTCAGCCAATAAGAGGAGAGGGCTAAGCGCATAATTCCCGCGGCCAATAAAGGGGCGGGGGAGTGGCGCGCCGGCCAATCACTCGCACGTAATCCGGGTCACGTGACTTGTGATGAAGTTCTTACGCGCGAGTGAGCGGCGGCGGCCCTTGGCGGAGGAGGTGACTGAGGCGGCGGGATGAGCAGGAGCGACGGGTACAGACTCCCACCTTGCTGCCGCGGGACCCTCCTTGGCTAACCTAACCCGCGCCTCACCACGCCAAACCATGCTACAGGATAAGGCAAACAAGAGGGGAGGGAGGGTCAAGATGAGGCCGAGTCATGTCTAGCTGGTTATGCTTAAGAAAACGAGGCACGAAGTTATTGACGCAGGACGAAATAAGCCGTGGAGTCGATGCGTCGTTACTTTAATTTGGCGAGTAATTGGGGCGTGAATGTGTGATCCTGGGTGATGGGAGGACGAGTCAGGGCGGGATGGGGATGTTTATTTAGCCCGGCGACAGAGTGGAGTGACTGACAATATATACACCGACGACTAAACCTCTTGGACTGAACGAGTTGCCAAAGCGTCTAGGTGTGATCGGGGACTTGGTATATCAACAGGTATATGGGACTATGCCAGAACGGGTACTCCTTTATCGTTTGAGTAAGTATGAACGAGTACTCCTTTATCGTTTGAGTAAGTATGAACGAGTACTCCTTTATCGTTTGAGTAAGTATGAACGAGTACTCCTTTATCGTTTGAGTAAGTATGAACGAGTACTCCTTTATCGTTTGAGTAAGTATGAACGAGTACTCCTTTATCATTTGAGTAAGTATGAACGAGTACTCCTTTATCGTTTGAGTAAGTATGAACGGGTACTCCTTTATCGTTTGAGTAAGTATGAACGAGTACTCCTTTATCGTTTAAGTAAGTATGAACGAGTACTCCTTTATCGTTTCAGTCTGGGTATGAACGAGTACTCCTTTATCATTTGAGTCTAGGTATGAACGAGTACTCCTTTATCATTTGAATTTAGGAATGGACACGGACTTGGTATTACTAACAGGTGTATGGGACTATGTCAAAACGAGTATCCCTTTATCGTTTGAGTGATATGGAGAGGTTGAACGACGTAAGCTTCTTCCCTGGACATGTGCACCTATCCACAAAAGTCTCCAGTATCACATCCACTGCCTTCCTTCGTCCCCTTAGAATTACTGCTTGAAGTCTATAGCCACGGTCACAGGAAGGAAGGAGTATGGAAGGTGATAATAAGGCAGGTATTTTAAAACACTTTCGCTTCTCACATCAATTATTTCTAAAGGTCAAAAAAGGGGCTTAATCGGGTTCTAATGAGTGCTTTTTTAGTTTCATGCTACTGAGGAAGGGTTAAACTACCACCAAGGTCATAAAACTACTCCTGGAATTGACCTTAATCATACGAAAGCCTTGTCAAATATGTGAACTTGGGCGACGAAATGTTTTAAAATACGACGCTAAGCTCTTGATTCCACCCAGAGACGTCCAGAACCGTTCCCTCTCTACCTATCATCATGTATTGTCTCCTCAACATCACTTTTCCTTGTCCAATCATCACCTATTATGTTTAAGTATCATCACCTCCTTCAACTCCCCTAAGACCATAGCTTCCTTCATCACTACTCTTATCACCACTTCGCCCAGTCATCACCGCGCAAACACGATAACTCCCGTAACTCCATCACTTTCTAAATCATCATATTGTACACCTTAGCCCCTCCACCCTTCTTCTGCCACCTTCACCACCTCCACAAAAACCTTCCCTCATCACCGCATCAACCACCTTTCTACCTCCACCATTACCATCAACACCATCTTTCCTTTCTTTTTTTTTTTTTCTTGTCACATTTACCTCTGTCATACCAATAGCAAATGGTTCCGTGCGTGTGTGTGTGTGTGTGTGTGTGTGTGTGTGTGTGTGTGTGTGTGTGTGTGTGTGTGAGAGAGAGAGAGAGAGAGAGAGAGAGAGAGAGAGAGAGAGAGAGAGAGAGAGAGCATTTCATTCCGTTTAAATATATCTTTTTTTTAGGGAGAAATTAATGACACTAATTTTGTTTGTTTTTATTTTGTTTGTTCTGCCTGTTTGGAGCACGCGAATGAAGTTATTGTCATGTTATTGTTGTCGTTGTTACTATTATTATTATTATTATTATTATTATTATTATTATTATTATTATTATTATTATTGTTATTATAGTATTGATGTTTAGATATACTTTGTTTATATTTCATCTACGAAAGAAAGCGGTAGTAATAAGTCTCTCTCTCTCTCTCTCTCTCTCTCTCTCTCTCTCTCTCTCTCTCTCTCTCTCTCTCTCTCTCTCTCTCTCTCTCTCTCTCTCTCTCTCTCTCTCTCTCTCTCTCTCTCTCTCCCATAAGAAATGCTAATATTGATGCGAGCTGATCACTTAAACAAATGTGAGGTATTAGGCGGTCGACAGGCTGAGAGGGGCTGAGAGAGGAGGAGGAGGAGGAGGAGGACGAGGAGGAGGAGGAGGAGAGAGAGAGAGAGAGAGAGAGAGAGAGAGAGAGAGAGAGAGAGAGAGAGAGAGAGAGAGAGAGAGAGAGAGAGAGAGAGAGAGAGAGAGAGAGAGAGAGAGAGAGAGAGAGAGAGAGAGAGAGAATAGACAAGAGCTACAAGACAGATGCTGAAAATTGGAACGATGTAAAAAATGGGGAACTCAAAATAAAAATGACTTGTAACAGAAAAAAAGATAAGACAGAATATAGAAAAAATGTTTAAGTTCATTAAAGATTTATTTGTTTGTTTATTATATTTGCGAGATAGTCTTCCTCTAATATCTCCTTTCATCTTATTTCATCGCCTTTTACGTGTTTTAGAATATCAAGACAACACGGATCGGAAACATGAGTCGTAGCTTTAATCTTATTTTCGTATCTGTTCGCCGCTTTAGTTATGATATCCACAGGTAACCAACTAAACACTGAGTGATAGATAAATAGGTAGATAGATAGAAAGCGAGAGATAGACGCGCAGATAGTGACATTATTCTGACACACGTGGACCGGTTATCAATAGAGTAGAACAGGAAGAAGCGAAAACAAGAAGTGAACAGCAGCATTTCTTTCCTTTTTCCTCTCTTCTCTTTGCTCTTTGACTCTCCACTCTCTCCCAATCTTCGCCACCCTTCCCTCCCCTTCCTCCTCCTCCTCCTCCTCCTCCTCCTCCTTTGTGAGATCGATGCGTCCTGGTGATTATTAGCGTCTAATGGCGAGGGTGGCCTTGCCCTGCCCCTGCTAAACGGTGTGTGTGTGTGTGTGTGTGTGTGTGTGTGTGTGTGTGTGTGTGTGTGTGTGTGTGTGTGTGTGTGTGTGTGTGTGTGTGTGTGTGTGTGTGTGTGTGTGTGTGTGTGTGTGTGTGTGTGTGTGTGCTCCCCTTGTGTTTTAAATGCATAGTTAGACAGATGCATCGATGAAAGAGAGAGAGAGAGAGAGAGAGAGAGAGAGGGGGGGAGGGAGGGAGGGAATGTTGACCCTCCACTGAAGAGGCTGACGGAAAGCAGTCGAGTCATTACACTTGATTGCTCTCTCTCTCTCTCTCTCTCTCTCTCTCTCTCTCTCTCTCTCTCTCTCTCTCTCTCTCTCTCTCTCTCTCTCTCTCTCTCTCTCTCTCTCTCTCTCGCTCCTCCTCTTTCTCTTTCGCTCTTTTGTGTCCTTGTCTTTCCTTCTATTCCTCTTCCTCATCTTCCAAAACTCTTCTTCATCTTCCTCCTCCTCCTCGCCCTCCTCCCCAGCATCCATCTCCTCTCCTCTCCCTCGCAGCATCACCTCCGTCATCCCGCAGTGTCATTCGTCACCATTAATTCGCGTTGCCACATTATCTCCCTCACTTCGACGTTATCCCGTGAAATATCGCGCCATAATACCGCAGCCCTCCCGATAGCCTTGCCATTACCTGCCCCGCGCGGCTTATAATTGCACGTTACACCTGTCTCTCTCCATCTCCCGTTCCCGCTCCCCTGACACACACACACACACAGTACGTTCAGGCATATTTCTAACTGTCTCTCTTCCTCCTCTTTCTTTGTAAATCTATAACCGAGTGCTTTTGCTGTTATTTAATCGTTTTCTCCCTCTCTTGTCTTCTCTTTTTCGCTTTCATCGTATTTCTTACTCTTCCTCCTTCGTTTTTTTCACCCAGTCTTCTTTTATTTCTCGTTTAGTTTCTTCTTCTTCCTCTTTCTTTGTAAATCTATAACTGAGTGCTTTTGTTGTTATTTAATCGTCTTCTCCCTCTCCTGTCTCCTCATTTTCGCTTTCATCGTATTTTTTGCTCATCCTCCTTTTTTTCACTCAACCTTCTTTTATTTCTCGTTTAATTTCTCCTTCACCCCATTTATCTCACTAGACATTCTCATATTTTCATTCAAAACCCCTTTCTTACTCCTCCTTTACTTCCCACCTTCGCTGTTCCTTCCGTATATACCTCTCCTTTTCATTCCCATTTCTCCTTTCTACCTGTTCACTCTCTCCTCATCTTCATACTTCCATTCATTCCCTTTCTTCTCGTCAGTAGTATTCCTTTTTTACAGCTTCTCTCCACATTCGTATATCATGATTTTATTCCCGTTTCGCTTTTTTTGATGTTTAAAGAAAGACCATGTTTCTGTATGTCACGTGATCAGCTTTTGTTGCCTGAGTGTAGAACTTCTGAAGCTGCGGATGTGTTCTTAGGCGTTATGTATCATGTGTTTTGTGTTCTGTGTTCAGTGGTCAGGTTGTGTTCACGTGTACAGTAGTTTCAAATGTGTGTGTGTGTGTGTGTACCCATCATAACCGGGCCGTAGAGGAAGGGTGACATATGTGTGAGTGGCGGGCCGGGAGATAATTATCCTGGTCGGCGGGGCGGGGCGGGGCGGGACGGGGCTGGTGTGCTTGCCTGCCTGTCTGCCTTCCTTCCACCCCTCCCGCCCCTTCTTTTCCAGTCTGTCCCCGCCATTACCCGCTCCCTGTCTGGTTTTCGGTGCAATTAAAATCAAAGTTTACGGATTAATATTTTTGTTGATCAGAGAATAATTGGAGAAATCGGCGGAGCTCCACAGAAGGAAAGAAATTAAGATAAAAAAATGAGGAGGGTTTGAAAAGGGCGGAGAGGAGGAGAGGAGGGGCCGGAGAGGTTGGCAGCCCTGCACGTTAAGAGTGATGACAACTGTTGCCGTTTGTTGTATACGAGAAGTGAAGGGGACGAGACGAGACGGGGCGGGAGGGAGAGAGGGCGGGAGGAGGTACTAAACGGAGGAAGACAATGTTGAAGAGGGTGATTGAAAGTTGTCAATTCCCCTCGCCCTCCTCCGGTCGTTAAGGATTCGATGACTTTCTCAACTAACGAGACGCTCCCGTACATCTGTCGGACGGAGTTTAATGTGTCGACGTTGTAGTTTTCTTTATTTCTGGACCGTATGTTGCGTTACTGTGTTGCCTCTGCTATTGTTGTGACTTTTGTATTTGGTTTCTCGAGTGTTGGTCATTCTCAGCTCTAGTCTAATGTCTTTAAATACGTTGGAGTTTTCTTAATTTCTGGACCGTATGTTGGGTTATTGTGTTGCCTCTGATTGTCGCGACTTCTATATTTGGTTTCTAGGTTGTTGGTCATTCTCAGCTCTACTCTTTCGTCTTGTCATCGTATATTTAATGGTTGTGTTTCCCTTTATTGCCGTTACTTCTGTATTGTACTTAGTGTGTTGTCATTATTTGGCTCTATTCGAATGTCTATAAATACGTTCTAGTTTTCTTTAGTCTCGTCATCGTGTATTGAGTCGTGTTTCTTCTGATTGCCATGACTTTTGTATTGGATTCCAGAGTGTTGGTTATACACGAATATCTCGCATCTAACGAATTCACATCTAACGACACTAAGATCTTTACCCATATTCACATTAAACGATGAAATTTTGAATCTGAAGACGTACTTGGATCTAGTCTAATGTGTTTCTATAGATTGTTGTTTCTTCCTCCTCCTATCTCTCCTTTCCCACAGCCTCCTCCTCCTCTTCTTTCCATTCTTCCTTCTCTTCTTCCATTCACATTTTGGGTTCTCGTATTCCCACTGCCTTGAGACTGTACGAATCCCCACTCACATCTCTATCTTACATTAACATTGAAAAGACATTCCTGATCATATCTTTTGATGATAATGGAGTGATCACGGGGATGAAAATAAAGTAGCTAACAATAATAGAATCACACTAATACAAGGACTGTAATGATATTCTCCCATACTGACCTGCCTCACTAACTACCTGCTTTCCTGCCTACCTGTCTGATTCCCACGCTCGGGGCACAATAACGCTGCGCTCAGGTGCCTTTTACCTGCCGTTGCGTGAATAGGCGAGTCCACAACAAAGGAAAAAGGCCAGAGCTTATGTAGGAATGGATCGTCTGTTGCGTTGTGTCGAGGGAGGGTCATATTTATTATTATTATTATTATTATTATTATTATTATTATTATTATTATTGATGTTGTTGATAATGTTTTTACTTGCGTCTCACATACACACACACACACACACACACACACACACACACACACACACACACACACACACGAGCCTACGTATGAACATTAAGAGCCAATCAGTCCATCTCTTACTGTTGAAGAGAGAGAGAGAGAGAGAGAGAGAGAGAGAGAGAGAGAGAGAGAGAGAGAGAGAGAGAGAGAGAGAGAGAGAGAGAGAGAGAGAGAGAGAGAGAAGGCATAAGTAGGCCTGTGTATAAAGGGAGAGGCCTAGAGAGTGAGGGAGAAAATGAGGCTGGCTGGTATAGGCGGTCTGTTTGATGTTCTTGTAGACTTATTTCTCTTTATCTCACGCTAATTCTCTCTTTTCTGCCTCTCTTGTCTCGCCCTCCCCTCTACTACCTCTCTCTGCTCTCCGTCTCTCTCCCACACTCCCTCCCTCTCCTGCTACCGTCCCCTCGTTCCTACTCTATACTCCTCCCTACTTTCCTCCCGACCCCCTTCACTCCCTCCCTCTCTTGCTACCGTCCCCTCCTACTCTATACGCCTCCCTTCTCCCGACCCCCTTCACTCCCTCCCTCTCCTGCTACCATCGCCCCATTCCTACTCTATACGCCTCCCTTCTCTTCTCTCAACCCCCTTCACTCCCTCCCTCTCCCTCCTTAGTAAGTCCGATATAGTTAATTAAGGCGGTAAATGGCCGTCACTTGAGCCGCCGCCACTCTGATGTTTCGCTTAATTAGTACACTCACATAAAAGATCAAAGTCAGACAATGCTACTACTGCCGTCCCTCCCCCCCTGACACCCCCCTTTTTGTGTCTCTCTCTCTCTCTCTCTCTCTCTCTCTCTCTCTCTCTCTCTCTCTCTCTCTCTCTCTCTCTCTCGTTCTTTTTTCTATTCGTAATTTCGAAGCGTTTTTTCCTTCTTGTTATTTTTACTCCTAATTATTTATATTCACTCGTCGCCTGATTGTGTTTAAATAAAAGTTGGTTTGTCTTTTTATAATTCTGTGCAGCGTGGAGGAAGAGGAAGAAGGAGAGGAAGGCGAGGTAGAATTGGTGGTAGCTAGAAGGTGGAAAAATAAGAGCAAATATTGATGGTGCGATAAAGAGAGGAGAAATAAAGAAAGTAAGAAATAAAGAGACTAGCGAGAGTACGATGAGAAGGAAAAAGATTACGTATGTCAGTTATCTTTAATTTTCTCACTTTTTGCTACTGTCTGATTCTTACATTCATTCATGGAGTGAGATAATTCAAGTCTAAATTTGTGTGCATGTTACAAGGCGAAGGAACGATGAGGCGATAAGAGGAAAGGAACGTGGACCATGGAAAGAAGCGCCAGGGAGAGAGAGAACACTGTAGGGCAACAAAATAGTGGCGTATAAGGTTAATTTCTCACCTGCACAACTCGGCTAGTAAATGTCAGGAAGCTAAAAACAGTGAAGATCAGACTTAATTCTATAACTGCTAATGAAAGGCAGGTCACTAAGGGCACTCCAGGCCATAATGCATGTAGTGGACAGGTAACAAAGGGAGTGGGGAACACCTAGTCACCTATCAAGTCTTGCTAATGAATTATAAGTGTCTAGGGGCAGGAGGATAAGGGCAGATAGGGAAGATCAGGTCAAGTAACTCTAATGGGTATAACTAATGACAGGTAACGAAGGACAGGTAGGAAAGGTAGATAACAAGGGAAGCGGAGAAAAATTACTTACCTGTTAAGTCTTGCTAATGAAGGGAATTTGTCAAAGGGCAGGAAGCTAAAGGTAGATGGGATCAGGTCAAGTCAACTAAATGGGTAACTAAGCACAGGTAACGAAGGACAAGCAGAACAGGTAGATGACAAGGGCAGCGCAGGTCGGCCTCTCACCTGTAGGAGTCCGCCATGGTGCCGATGGGCTGCGGGATGGACGGGTACATGGAGTTGAAGCCGGACTGAAGGGGAAGTCTGGAGGCGGCGGCGGCGGCGGCACTGTTAGCCATGCCCACGCCTACGCCCACGCCCACGCCCACCTGGTCCACGCTGCGCCGCTGGTTGCGTAGCTTCTCCTCCCGCCGCCACTTGGCCCGCCGGTTGCTGAACCAAACCTGCACCGACAGTAGAGTAGAGAACCCCGTTGATGCAGCTTCAGGCCGGCAGCCTCACGGGGTGCACCGCGGCCCCTCGCAAGCACACACACACACACACACACACACACACACACACACACACACACACACACACACACACACACACACATGCAAACTCACACACAGTCATGCACATACCACACACAAAAAATCACACACAAAAAATAACCCAAGTATTTTTACACACACACACACACACACACACACACACACACACACACACACACACACACACACACACACACACACACACACACACACACACACATGCAAACTCACACACAGTCATGCACATACCACACACACAAAAAAAAATCACACACAAAAAATAACCCAAGTATTTTTACACACACACACACACACACACACACACACACACACACACACACACACACACACACACACACACACACACACACACACACACACACACACACACACACATGCAAACTCACACACAGTCATGCACATACCACACACACAAAAAAAATCACACACAAAAAATAACCCAAGTATTTTTACACACACACACACACACACACACACACACACACACACACACACACACACACACACACACACACACACACCCTTCCCTCCACACACAAACTCCCTACACACACAATCAACCCCCCCCACACACACACACACACACACACACACACACACACACACACACACACACACACACACACACACACACACACACACACACACACACACACACACACACACACACACACACACACACACACACACACACACACCTGCCACTCTTCCCCTCGCCCCTACCTGTATCCTGGCCTCGGGCAGACCAATCTTCTCAGCCAGACGCTCGCGGGCGAACACATCCGGATAGTGAGTCCTCTCAAACTCTGCCAGGGAGCCACCACCAGGGGGAGGAGGCGACCGTACATAAGGCGGGGTGGTGGAGGGGCAGCGAGGGGGGCGGGGGGTGGGTAGGAAAGGGGTGGTAGGTGTGAATGGGAGGTTTGTGTGGGTTGAGGCGAGGTTAAGGGGTGGGTCGTGTTGGTCAAATGGATGTGTCTTGTTCTGGGGGTTGCTTAGGGTTGTGTTTTATGGGTTGGGTTAAGTAGGGTTGGGATAGGTTGGGTTGGGTTGGGTAAGATTGGGATGGGTTGGGTTGGGTTGGGTTAAGTAGGGTTGGGATAGGTTGGGTTGGGTTGGGATGGGTTTGGTTGGGTTGGGCTGAGTTGGGTTGGGTTGGGTTGGGCTGAGTTGGGTTGAGTTGGGCTGGGTTGGGTTGGGTCGTGTTGAGTTGGGTTGGGATGGGTTGGGTTGGGTTGGGATGGGTTGGGTTGCGTTGGTTTGACATGGGTTGGTTTGTCTTGGGGTTGGGTTGGGTTGGTTTGACTTGGGTTGGGTTGTCTTGGGGCTGGGTTGGCTAGGGTTGAGTTGGGTTGGGTATTGTGTTTGGTTAAGCTAATTGTGGTGTGCTGAGTGCTTTGAGGTTGAGTTGTCTTGAGTGCATGGAATTGAGTTGAGTAGAGTTGAAATTTGGTTGCCTTGATTTTGTAGGGTTCTGTGAATTGGCTCTATTTGGGCTGTGTTGGGCTTCGGCTTGGTTTATGATGTTTGTGATAGCTCCGTTTGGTTGGATTAGGGGCTATAACACTGGGCAATTTTCCGAGGATCTTCAGTCAAACCACGATTTACGCTGGCGTGGTTCTCATATTTCCGTGGTTTTCTGACGTGTCCATGATCTTCCAAAGCTACGGTAGATTTCACCGAAGGACGACGGTATTACTCACCATCACCATCAGCAGCAATAACAAGAAACAAATGAGAACCACGCCAGCGGAAATCGTGGTCTGACTGAAGATCCACGGAAAATTTGCCCAGTGTAATAGCCCCTTTAGGCTGGCTGAGTTGGGCAGAGTCGGGTTGGTTTGCGTGTGTGTTTTAATATGCTTGGGTTGGGCATGAGTTAGCTCGTGTTGTATTTCATGTTTGGTTGGGTTGGGTTTTCTTTCTTAGTCTATAAATCTATGTAATAACTACTGTATTTATTTCAACTTATTTCACTACATGCATAAATGAATTTAATTGTTATCTTCTTTACTGTTTTATTTCAATTCATAGATAATAACATGCACATATATATAACATTCTCTCTCTCTCTCTCTCTCTCTCTCTCTCTCTATCTATCTATCTATCTATCTACCTATCTATCTATCTATCTGTTTAACTATATCTCCCCTATTCAGACTCTCCTCTTCCCTACTTCCCAATCTTTCTTCCTCTTCTCTCTCTCCCAGGACTCCCCTCTCTCCCCATTATCCAAGTACACTCCCTTCACTAACGATGATTCCCTCCGGCAGCACCCATCTGTCCCTTATCTTCCTCCCCTCACAGATTCCCTCTCCTTATCTCGCCCTCGACCCTAACAAACTTCGTCTTCTTTTTCTTTCCCCTCTTAAAACCTCGTCTTTCACAATTTTGACTTCACTTTGATTTGATATTTCAGCCCCACTCTCTCCTTTTCCTCCCCTTTTTCTTTCTTTCCTCTACTTAATGTTCTTCCTATGATTTTTTTTCTCTTTACTTTCGTCACTTCCTTCTCTTACAGTCTTTAAAACAATCTCTCTTCTCCGCAGGTGAAAGAGAGGCAACAAGCTGAACGGTCTCTCCCCTCGCGCGATCAAGGCAGAGAGAGGTCCGCCCTAGACTTCGGAGGATGGTGGTGGCGGTGGTGGTCGGCGGCTCAAGAGAGAATGGAACGCAGGGGAGATTCAGGTATTTGGCCACACACCTCTACCCTGGTTTGTTTCACCCTCTACGCAGTACCACCTTCTTTTTCTTATCTTGCTGCCATATTCTAATGCGTGTCTTTATTATTTATCTTTAATCCAATTCATTAGTGCTCCACCTCTTCCCGTCCCACTCTCTCCCTGCTTCACTTTCCCTTCCTCTTTCCTAATATTAGTTTTTCTCTTCTTCCCTTATTCAGTGTTGCTTGTATTTCTCACCACTCTCATTCAAAATAGTCATGTTCTCTTTATATCCACAAATATCCTTACATCTAGCATCTTTCTCCCTAATATACATAACCCATTTGACCTCTTTCTTCATACACTTCTCGTCTCAACCAACCTTATAACTCCTCCAAGCTATCACATAACCCTCAGCATCTTTTTCCTTACTCTGTCAATGCCCTTACCTAGCTCTCCCTCCTCTTCTCTTTACGAAGGAACCCATTTTTCCCCTCTCTAGAAGACTCCTCCTTCCTCAAGCATCCCTAACCAACCTACCATTTACACCCATTCCTTCCATCCTTACAGTTCACTCCTTTACATTCTCTGCACCTCAAAATCCTACCCTTACGAATTATTCCCTTTAACAGCTTTCTTACGACATCCATATACCTGTTACAACACACAGACACACACACACACACACTTGCTTTCCTGACCTACTCCTCCCCCCTTTGGCACCACCCGCCTTATCCTCACCTTTCTCCAGGGCGTCTATCTGCTCATTGGTAAAGGAGGTTCGGTTTCTCTGGAGTTTACGCTTCAGACGGAGGCGCAGCTGGGAGTCCTCGTCGGTGCTGGAGTTGTGTTCGCTGTTGCCGTCGCTCGTCACCTCGTTGTTGTTGTCAGAGGGAGAGAACAGGCCTGCGGGGGAGGAGAGAAGATAGTGCTGGGTTAAGGCTGGTTACGGTGAGGAATGAACGGGGAAGGGCGTGAGGGAAGTGAGGTTACAGGTGATAAGCAGCATTACCAGGTTTTCGCTTTTATTACTCACAGGCCCCAGAAAACTACCATAACAACATCACTAACGCTATCCAGTCAGAGTTCTCGTCAAAACCGTAAACTATAAATCTTTCTTTGCATATTTGTGGGTCGGAAATTAAAAATACGATGTGCTAAGTATACGATAGGCTGGTAACGTTGGCGATAAAATGAAGTAGTGTTGAAGAGTGTTTTGGAAAGATTGTGATGTTGATGTTGTAGTGTGGGTGATGGTGTTGGTTTTGAAAGAAGTTGAAGGTGGTGGTGGTGGTGGTATGAATAGTGATAGTAGTAGTAGTAGTGGTAGTTAGTGATTGTTAGTAAAGAAGAGAAATCTAGAAAAAATACCTGAAAAAGAATGCTTCCCAGATTATTTGAAACAGCGAGGAGGAGAAGTATTACGGTTGCCAAACGTGTGAAAATGACATCAGGAAATAAACAAACAAACAAGCAAAGGAGAATGGAATATGTGCTTGATCATTACTTAGGAAAAAAAAACAGATAGTTGACCGTTCCTCTAATATAGATATAAATCGTATTGAAGAGTGGAAGTTTACAAGTTAGTCCAGCACAAAATGATAAAAAAAACACTTCTAAAAAATATATATAACGAAAGCCCGAGCCGCGAAGCAACCCGTTCCTGAGTCCACGGCGAAAATCTGGCGCGGGAAAAAGATTGAGAAGAAAATGGAAATACTGCGACGACGAGGGGAAGAAAAAATGTGATGACGAGGACAGGACGAGGATCCCACGCGACACACTGCCCCCTCCCCCTCCTCCCTACCCCCTCCCTTCCCCCCCTCCTTCCTCCCCTCCGTCTCTTGCTAGGTCGGAGGAGGATGAAGGCTTAAATGAACGAGCAGGAGGATAGAAGGAGAGGAAAGTCTAAGCGAGAGTCGTTGGAGGAGGAGGAGGAGGAGGAGGAGAGAGAGAGAGAGAGAAGAGAGAGAGAGAGAGAGAGAGAGAGAGAGAGAGAGAGAGAGAGAGAGAGAGAGAGAGAGAGAGAGAGAGAGAGAGAGAGAGAGATTAGTTATGGTTGTGGTTGGAAATTTAGGGGGGAGGGAGGGGGGGCGTAAGGGGAGGGATAGGGAGAGGACACACGCCGTTATGGTAAAAGTATCGAAATTTATGAACATTTATATACGTCGCGTGTTTTATGAATGAGGGAGAGAGAGACTTTTTGCTATGTCACCCCCCCCTCCCCCTTACTAACAACAAGAGCAACAACAAAAACAAAACACTACTACCGCCAAACACAACAACAACAACAACAGTATCACCCACCATCATAAATTACTTATCCACCAGCTCCCAGTCACCCATCCAACAAAGCAGCCATCCAGTCAGCCACCGAGTCAGTTTTCCAATCAGTCAGTCATCCAGTCAGCTATCCAGTTATCCAACCAGTCAGACACCTATTCAGTCACTCAGTCAGTCACCCAGTCAGTCATCCAGTCAGTTATCCATCCAGCCACTCCGTCAGTTATCCAGTCAATCACCCAGTCAGTTATCCAGCTAGCCACCCAGTTAGTCACCCAGTCAGTCAAGTCAAGTTAATAGGCAAAGTAAAGCAAACCAAAACAGTCACCCAATCAGTCAGCCAGTCAGCCAGTCAGTCAAGTCAAGTCAATAGGCAAAGTAAAGCAAACTAAAACAGTCACCCAGTCAGTCGGCCAGTCAGCCAGTCAGTTACCTAGTCAGTCAAGTCAAGTCACGAAGCAAACCAAGCCAAACCAAACCCAAACAAACACACACACAATCACGCACCAAACAAACCATTCGTTGGCTCGTAAATACAAACACATCACGCTATGAATCACGGCCATTACGTCAAAGAATAAGGCCATTACGCCGGCGGACAAGACAATTAAGCCGCGGAAACACGAACACACACACACACACACACACACACACACACACACACACACACACACACACACACACACACACACACACACACACACACACACACACACACACACACACACACACACACACAGATAGACAGATAGGGAGGATAACCCATTTGAATTATACGAACAGACGTGAAGACAAGGAAGAGAAGAATATTATCAAACAAAAAATGAATAAAACAGGAAGGAGACGATAGGAAAGAACGAAGAAGGCAGAGAAAGATGTGGAAGGTATATTCATAAAGGAAGCTATAAGAGGAGGAGGACGAGGAGGGGGAGGAGGAGGAGGGGGGGGGGCGAACAGACACTCCACACTGTTAAGTTTTGATAACCTTACAATTGAAGGGCGCCCGCCACCCCATCACAGCCAGTTGCGACGAGGGCCCTCCACTCCGCCCGGCTGAGGACCCTTCAGGAGGAGGAGGAGGGAAGTGTAGCAGAGGAGTCAGCGTGGAGGAGGAGGAGGAGGAGGAGGAGGGGGGGCGACTATTAGCATGTAGATTGTGTATTTAAAGGACAAGGTGGTTTCTCCATGTCCGTTCTCTTGACTGAGTTCGCTTTGTGTGTGTGTGTGTGTGTGTGTGTGTGTGTGTGTGTGTGTGTGTGTGTGTGTGTGTGTGTGTGTGTGCATAAGGAGCTCAACAGAATGTGAACGGAGTCAACGTAAGGAAGAACCAGGGATAGGGAGATAACCAAATGGAGATGCTAGGGAGAAGGAGGAGGAGGAGGAGGAGAAGAAGGGAACACAGGCAGACAGACAGAAAGACAGGCAGATAAAGAATGGACAGTAAGTTATTAAAAGGGGAGAAAATATGAGTGTATGAGTTGGGTTGGAGGAAAAAAGGGAAATGGCCGAGGGGGAGGAGGACCCTTCAACACCTGTCGCTTGAATTTGATCAGTTAACGAAAAATTAATATCCAAGAGCGTCTGTGTGTCCCATCCGCATCACCACCACCACCACCTCAACCCCACCACCACCACCACTACCACCACCACCATCACTACCTCCACCACCACCACCACCACTACCACATCAACCCCCCTCCCCTCCACCACACCACGACCACTACCACCATTACCTCTTCGACAGTTAACTATACTACCATTTACCCCATTACCATTACTACCCCTATCACCATCACTACCACCACCACCACCACCACCACCTCTACCACCTCCCCCCCCCCCCCACCATCACGACATCAATAACCACCACCACCATTATAAATACCAGTCACTACAACTACCATTTCGCCTACCACTACTTCTTCCACAGCAGTAACCACCATCATCACCATCACCACCGCTATCAACACCATCAGTTATTCCACAGCTGTCATCAACATTATTATCACCACCACCGCTGAAGTTAGATAGCCTGAACAACATCACCACCATCACCATCACCACCACCAGCTTCACCACAACCAAACATCAACAGCGATACGATAATCCACCAAAACAATTTCATAACTTCTGCAAGAAATGTCATCACTACAACCACCATCATTACAACAACCAAAGTCATCACCAGAGTCATCACCGCGGCCCTTCTTTCTTCACTTTCACTGTACTCACCACCACCACCACCACCACCACCACCATTACACACACCGCCATAAGCATAACCGGACAATGAGCTCGTTTGTATTCGTAGTGTATCCGAGGAGGAGGAGGAGGAGGAGGCGGAGGAGGAAGAAGAAGAAGGAAATAGAAAGAAAGGGAATGGAATGGAAGGAAAAAGTTGGGAAAGAAGAAGAAAAAGATGGATCATGAGAAGGAAAACAAAAGAGAAAATCAGAGAGGAAGAGGAGGAGAGATAAGGAGAGGAAAACGAAGAGAAAGAAGAAGAAGAGGGGGAAGAGAAAGGGAAGAGGAAAGGGTAAGTTTTCATGACTATAGCTTTGAGTAGTTCCAGAAAGACCTTACCTCCTCCTCCTCCTCCTCCTTCTCTTCCTTCCCTTCCAACCCTCCTCTTCCTCGTCTTCCTCCTCCTCTCCCCTTTTCCCTTCCTGGCCACACATATCACCCCCTCTTCCTCTTCCTCTACCCCTCTTCCCCTCCTCCTCTCAACCTCGCTCCCCTCCCCTCATTTTCCTCCCTTTGAGCATGATGTCAGCCATGCACCACAGTTTCCAGCCTTCCCTCTTCCTCCCTTCTCCCCTTCCTTTTCCTCCCTTACCCTTCCCTTAGTCATGGTGGTGAGGGGAGGGCGAGGGGAGGGTAAGGGAGTTTTGTAAGCAAGTGGGATCTCGGGATGTGACTGTTTGGGGTTACTTAGTGTGGCTACGTCGAGATCAGTGTAGGGATTTTT
Organism: Eriocheir sinensis; assembly: GCF_024679095.1. Lineage (NCBI taxonomy): Eukaryota > Metazoa > Arthropoda > Malacostraca > Decapoda > Varunidae > Eriocheir > Eriocheir sinensis. The sequence goes on from NC_066529.1 coordinate 17,279,304, forward strand.
TTTTTCTCTCTCTCTCTCTCTCTCTCTCTCTCTCTCTCTCTCTCTCTCTCTCTCTCTCTCTCTCTCTCTCTCTCTCTCTCTTGCCCAAGTTTTCTTCTATGTATATTTTTCTCCGTCCTTCGTTCTTTGTTTCCTTTCCGAGTTTTGTATCTTTCTTTCTCTTTCTCTCTGCTTCTCTATATTCCTCCTCCTCCTCCTCCTCCTCCTCCTCCTCCTCCTCCTCCTCCTCCTCCTCCTCCTCTCCATACTCTTGGCAAGGTTCCTACACCGTGCCTTCAGTCATCCTCCTCTCCCACATCCTCTCCTCTTTTCCTTGTTTCTGCTCTTGCCTCTCCTCCTTCTCCCCCTCCTCCTCTCACTCCTCCTCCTCCTCTCCCTTCTGCATCACACTCCTTCTTAACTCCCTCCCCTTGCTACACTCTTCACACCTCCTTACCCTCCTCACTCCATCACCCTCCCATCATTTCACTTACCCCATCCTCACCCCTCCCATTCCATGCACGCTACACCTCTCCCTCACACACCCATCACCACCACACCCATACGAAAAAATCCTTCCTCCTCCTCCTCGCATCCTCACCAGACACCCATATCCATCACCAACACATCCCTTCACACGCCCTTACACACGCTCTCCCTAGCATCTCTCTACACTTCAAGAGGTAGGAGGGTGACTAAGTGCATGCTTCCGGCCTCCCTCAACCCTAAGTGTCGTTGGGTCTTCGTCCTCTTCTTCGGAGCTCAGGCAAACCGTCGACATTAAAACACAATTCAAGAAACCATGAATAGAAAGTGAGAGATAAAGTCGAGAAGATAGAAGGAGGGAAAAGGAAGTAAAGGAGGGCAACGACAGAGGGAGGGAAGGAAAGGGAAGGTGTATATGGGTAGAGTGAGAGGAGAGATGGAGAAGAAGAGTTCGGATGAAATGAAAGATGGAAAAAAAAAAGAACAGAGGAAATAAGAGGAAGGAGGGAAGGAAGAAAATGAGGAATATACAGATGAGAAGAATATGGATGGAGAGATGGAGAGAGAGAGAGAGAGAGAGAGAGAGAGAGAGAGAGAGAGAGAGAGTAAACCAACATCGTTATTGCCATATGCTTCACTTTGGCTTGTGTGGAATAGCTTGTTCTCTCTCTCTCTCTCTCTCTCTCTCTCTCTCTCTCACGTAGCAGGGGCGTAGATTGGCGTTAGCATATCAGTGTTCATAAACTTTTTTTAGGATGTGTTTTTGTTTTGGGACTGATGGCGGGTGGTGGTGGTGGTGGTAGTGATGGTGGTGGTGGTGGTAATTGTGGCGTAGGGTGGTGGTGGTGGTGGTCGTGGTGGTGGTGGAGTTGGTGGTCGTGGTGGTAGTGGAGCTGGTGGTCGTGGTGGTGGTGGAGCTGGTGGTCGTGGTGGTGGTGGAGTTGGTGGTCGTGGTGGTGGTGGTGGTGGTGGTTGGTTGTGGTGGTGGTGGTGGTGATAGTGATGCTGGCAATGGGTTTGGAGGTTGTGGTAAATGTTGTTTTTTTCTCATTATGCTGATTGGTTATTTGTTTGTATTTATTTTGACTCACTCTTTCTCTGTATATCCTTTTGGCTTTACTTTTCTTTCTCTCTTAATCTCTCTCTCTCAGTGACCTTGATAGAATGCTGAAGCGGCGAATTTGAACACCTAGGAAAACAATTACTGGAAAAAAGTACATTAAGTTTAAAATCTTGATACAAACTGAGATAAATAGATACATAAATAGATAGACCGATAAGGAATACTAGAAAACGCTGCTGCTAATCCTAGTACAACTAATACTCCCATCCTTCACCATTTTCCTGCTTCTTCTCCATCACCGATTCATTTCCTTCCTTCCTTCCTGCCTTTTCTCCTTTCCTTCTTCTCCTACACCGATTCATTTCCTTCCTACATTTCTTCCCTCCTTTCTTCCTTTTCTTCTTTTCTTTCTTTCTCCTCTTCTTTTCCTCCGTGCCTCCCTGATCGATGCTTCCCTTTCTTCTCATCTTCTTTCCTTTCTCATCCTATAACCATTGACAATAACAATCCATACAAAATGCAAAGACCAGATAGACTGTGAGGGAGAGAAGAAAAAACACTCCTACCACCATTTATACAACTAATACTCCTTTAACTTCCACTAATAACACTCTGTACAAAACGTAAAGACCAGGTAGACTGTGAGGGAGAGAAGAAAAAAACACTTCTACTCCTATTTCTACAATTAATACTCCTTTAACTTCCACTAATAACACACTGTACACAACGCAAAGACAAGATAGACAGAGGGAGGGAAATAAATACACTACTACTGCTACTCTTACTAACCCCTAACACTCTTATAACTTCTACTAATAACAATCCAGACAAAACACAAAGAGCAGATTAGCAGTCGAGCTCATTCCCAAACTCTTCAGCCAACAAGGGTACGGTTAGCCACTCGCCGGCGGCTCAAGCGGCGGCGGCGGCGGCTCTGTGTGTAGACAAAGCAGCTCTTGGCGGCCGCTGCGGAGAACACGATCATTAAATCCTTCTTAATTACCCACCCGCCAAGGAGTGCTGTGTGTGCGTGTGTGTGTGTGTGTTTGTGTGCGTGTGTGTGTGTGTGTGTGAGGGGGGTGTTTGTGTGCGTGTGCGTGTGTGTGTGTGTGTGTGTTGGTAGGGCTGTTTGAAAGCATTTATCGCCAGGAAGAAAAGAATGCTGGAAAGAAGGAAGGAGTAAAGGCGTTTAAAAAGAAGAAAGGAAATAAAACGAAAATAAGGAAAGGAAGAGGTGGATGAAGTCGATCAGGGAGGCATTGAGGAAGAGGCGAAGAAGGAAGGAAGGAAAGGAAGGAGGGTAGGGAAAGATGACAAAAAGGGAATGAGTCGGTGAAGGAGAAGTAGAAGAATTGTGTGGAGAATTTGGAGACCAGGAGGAGAAGAAAAAACGAAGGGAGGAGTAGTTACCGTGCGAATTAGAGGACACGAAAAGAGAGGGCGGAAGAGGGAGGGCCAGGAAGAGGGAAGGTAAAGGAGAAAGAAGGCCAGGAAAAGAGAGGGAGAAGGAAGAAAAGAAGGAGAATGAAGACAGAAAAAGAAAGAGATAGAAGACCAGGAAAAGAGAGGGAGAAGGAAGAAAAGAAGAATGAAGACAGAAAAAGAAAGAGATAGAAGACCAGGAAAAGAGAGGGAGAAGGAAGAATAGAAGAAGAATGAAGACAGAAAAAGAAAGAGATAGAAGACCAGGAAAAGAGAGGGAGAAGGAAGAAAAGAAGGAGAATGAAGACAGAAAAAAGAGGAAACCGGGAAAAGAGAGAGTGGGAAAGGGAGAAGAAAGAGAAAGAAGGAGAATGAAGACCAAAAAAGCCAATAAGAGAGAAGACCAGGAAAAGAGAGAGAGGGCGGGCGAGGGAGGGCGGGGAGAGGGACGGGCTGAGAGGCAGAGTCGCGTGTCGTGCCGCACTCCACCACTCGTTATTGTGACTAACCTGAGTGCCACTTCGAGCCCTTTACGAGAGCGCCTTATCACCACTCCGCCCTTGTTTGCCGAGCGCCGCCTTTCCCCCCCACTCTTTCCCTCCCTCTCCCACCCTTTCTCTCCCTCCTTCTCTCCCTTCTCTCCCCTCCCTCCCTCCGCTTATCTGGATGGCTCGTGCGGTTTATGAGAAGGACTCAACCTCTCTTACTCTCTCTCACTTCAGATCATAATGAAAGAGTTATTATAAGAAGTGTTGCAAGTGTGAGAGGGAAGGGATAAGGGGAGTGTGTGTGTGTTTATGTGTGGTTAGGAGTTGAGTGTTAGCTGAATGACGATGATTAGCGTGCTAGAAAGAGACATAGAGAGAGGTCAGACTTGAGGTTGTGGTAAATATGTAAAGCTTGTGGGGTTTCGGAGGAGAGGGAGAGAGGCTGTAGTAAAGGTTGTGAAGTTGCAGTATAAAGCGATAGGGAGCTACGCGTTGTATCCGTGTTTTCGTCGTCCTGCGTGGTGGTAGCAAGAAGACGAGATGAGGTGAAGATAGAAAGAGAGGTAGATGAATGGATAACGAAAGGGGGAGAGTTGAGGTGACAGGATATGAACTAAAACAAGGCGATGGATGAAGATGAACTTGGAAAAATAAAAGTAAGGAGATGAAAGGATGGAACTAAGATAAGAAGTGGTTAACACAAGACTGAATGATGAAAAAGATGTGGATTGAAGGGAATGGAGGCTGGGAGATGGAAATTGAGGCGTGGAGCTGTAGGAGGAGACGAAAGTGGAAGAAAAAGGATGCTTTAATGAAGTGACTGAACTAAGAGTAGATGGAAGATGGGTGAAAGATGAACTGATCGGAGTGGAGGCTGAGAGATAAAGTAGAGATGGAGGAGAATGCGATAATAAAAGAATGGAGGCTTAAAAGGAGTGAATAAAGAAAAAAAGTGGAGTGACCCAATTTAAGATGGAAGGATGGGAGTGGAAAATAAGGGAAGTGGATGTGGAAGGATGGAGGTAATGTAGAGTGATGGAAGTGAGAGGGATTTAAGATGGAGGGGTGGGGAAGGGGGAGGTGCCTGAGGACTAAAGAGGGGAGTGCAGGGGTGAATAAAGAAAGAAAAGTGGAATGACCCAAGTTAAGATGGAGGGATGAGAGTGAAAAGTAAGGGAAGTGGATGTGGAAGGATGGAGGTAATGTGTAGGGATGAAAGTGAGAGGGATTTAAGATGGAGGGGTGGAGAAGGGGGAGGTGCCTGAGGACTAAAGAAGGGGGTGCAGGGAGTGGAGGTGGAGGGTGGAGGCGGCGGGCTGGAGGTAGTGGGCTAGGTTCATTATTCTGTAATTGTGTTAGCCGACCACTTGATGACGACGAAGGGGGAGGTTCTGCGGGCCTCTCTCTATCTCTCTCTTTCCCTCTCCCTTGTTTCCTCTCTCCCTCCTCTTCCCTTCGTCACTCTTTAGCTGCCTTTCTTTCCCTCTCTCATTCTTGTTTTCTTGCTTTGCTTATTTTCACCCAAAGTTCCTCTGTACCTCTTATTCCATTTTCTCTTATCTCTATCTCTATCTCTCCCTTGTTTATTCTCTCCCTCCTCTTCCCTTCTCCACTCTTTAGCTGCCTTTCTTTCCCTCTCTCTCATTTTTGTTTTCTTTCTTTCTTTATTTTCACCCTAAGTTCCTCTGTAACTCTTATTCTATTTTCTCTTCTCTCTATCTATTTCTCTCCCTTGTTTCCTCTCTCCCTCCTCTTCCCTTCTTCACTCTTTAGCTTCCTCTTTTCCTCTCTCCTTGTTTTTTTCTTTCCTTTCTGTTCCTCTTTTCCCTAGGCTCCTCTATACTTCTTATTCTATTTTCTCTTCTCCTTCACTTTATTTTCAGCTTCCTCTGTGTCTTATGTTCCGTTCCTAGGCTCTTCTCTCCCCTCACCTCTCATCTTTATTCCTTATCTTCCTCTTTCCCATTGTTTTCTCTTCCTTTTTCTCACTTCCATTCTTTCTAACTTCCTCTCTTCATTCTTTTTTTATCTTCTTTACTCCTTGTTTTTTTTCTCTCCCCTTCTGTCCATTGCATTCTCACCCCCTCCTTCATCTCCTTTCCCTTCCTCTTCGTGACCTTCCCTCCTATCTTTTCCTTACTACTTTCTTTTCTTTTTTCCTCCATTCTGTCTCGATATTCCTGGTTTTCTTGCTTTCCTTTTCTTTCTTGCTTCATTGCCCCTCAACTTTCCTTACTCTCTCCCTCGTTCCTCCTCCTCCTCCTCCTCCTCCTCCTCATAAAAGCCACTGTTTCTGCTGTTCTGCTAATCCTCCTCCTCCTTTTAGCAGATTTTTTTCTCCTTCTTGAACTTCTCACTTCCTTCATTTTTCCATTTCCTCCCCTCAATATCATCCTTCTCTATTTCGAACTCTTTCTTTCATTCACTTCTGTTTCCCTCTTTCACTCCTCTCTTCACTCTTCTCTCCGTTTATTCCTCCCTTCATTCCCTCTCTATTTACGTTCTTTTTCCGTTTCCTTTACTCCACATCTTTGACACCTCCATCTCATCCCTTAATTTCCCCTCCATTTATTCCTTCCTTCCGTTTTCTCTTCTTCTTTAATGTCTTCTCCTTTCCGTGGTTTATTTCTTTCCGTCATTCTCTCCTCGTTACCTCTCCTCCCCCTCTTCATCAATTTCTACCACGCATTCTTTAGTCTTTTTCACCTCTTCTTTCCTTGGTTTGTTTCCTTCTCTCCCGAACAGTTTTTATCTTTGATCTTCCTTCCTCCTCTTTTCCTACTCCTTCCTTACCTCTTTCCTTTCCTTCACCTCTGCGTCGTCGTTTTTTCATCTCCCCCAGGCCTCTCCTCCTCCTCCTCCTCCTCCTCCTCGTCCTCTACAAGCCTTCAGGGCATCGTGGCGGCGCTGTTGCCTTGCCCCGACAAAAATGTCTCGGAAAACAAATTTCGCGGTCAAATCAGGCGTGGGGGGCGCGTCTGTAAGCTCTGATTGTTAATTTTCCCCGCGTCCTCCGCCCACTTTGATGGAGAGGCGGGCGGCGGCGGGAGGCTGGGGGGGAGGGAACTGGCGGGGGGCAGGAGTGGAGGAGGAGAGGGGCAGAGGGTGGTAGAGAGAGGAGAAAGGAAGGATGAGGAGGGGCACAGAGGTTGTTGTGGTGGGGGAGGTGGTTGGGGTGCAGGGTGGGTGGGTGGGGTGGTTGGGGAAAGGGGGTGCAGGGGGGAGGGGGTTTCCGCTCCACTCTCCGCTTTGATTTGAAAAACATGCGTCTGCCCCCCAAAAAACTCGATTTGGTCGCTGGCTTCTCTTTTATATATGAAATGGTTATGCGTAACTCAATTTCCAAATGTTGGCGTTTTATTTTGTGGCAGATAAATGGGATTGAGAAGCATACATGATATTTGTTAGTTTACGGCTTTGATGCTTTTTACGGCGTGCGCGGGGCGGCCAATGGTATTATGGCCATGAATATTTCAGGTTCTTTAGTTTTACGGTTATCAAAGTTTAGCCTGGATAAAATTACACACGAATTTGAGCTGGTTGTTTGACTCGCGGCTCGGAAATATATGTATAAAATATATTAATTTATTGGCACACGGAGCTAAGTCAGCTGTAACGCTGCGCCGCGCCGCACCACAACGCGTCCAGTTTTCTATAAATCAGAAATATAACTCAATATCGCTTCAGGGAACAAGACAAAGCAATGGATTTTGCCGACAGATAGAGGTGAACTTTTTTTGTGTGTGTGTATGTGTGTGTGTGTGTGTGTGTGTGTGTCTTTGTTTACCATATGAACTCAATCGTAACGCAAATTTAGCCGATCACTGTTTTTCAACGGAATTTCCTGAACAAACGCGAGGTGTTTCCTAAACAGATTTTTTTTCGAGAGAGGCGATTCACGTACCTTAATTTGTGTTATTTTTCATCTCTGGTCTACTTGATGCAATTAGAAAATAGCTACAGAAGCTTTCATCTCTCCAGTTGAGCGGCTGAAGTTAGGTGCAAATTGTTATGAACATTTGTTGTTTTGAAAACTGTCTCGTTTGCTCTAATATTTCCTTCAGAACACTCCTTAAACAGCAGTGTACGGTAAAGGTTGCCGGCCACAGCAGTGGTAGTGAAACGCATCAATTGAAAACCGTAGAGTTTCGCGCCATTTGAAATTTCTCCCTCAACCTCAACCATTACCAGTCCGCCGCAGGACAAAGGAAATATATTTCCCACAATTTTTCTACTCCTCCCTTCCTGGTGTTTAGTTCTAATTCCCCTTCTACATAGGTTCTTTGCTCTGACTTACTCATTACGCCTCTAGCCTTCTAGCCAAGCGTGGGGAGACTAAAACAACCCAATGCCTCGGAATATTGAACAACGTGCCATTATTTGTATGTTAGTGGCTGGACAACGCTATTTCAAGTCTTGGTGATGGAAGGAAAGATGAATAAGGACACGCCAGGTGACACGTACCCGCACCTGAACAAACCCGCCGCACACCTGCCTCTTGTCCCCTGCCACCTGCCTGCTTACTCCTCCAGGTGCTTCCAACCCCACCTCCGCTCCTCCACCTCAACCTCTGTCCTCTGATCTCCACAATCATCCACATCAGCCAGCCTCAGCCCTCCCTAACCCCCTTCCCCCCCTCCACACACGCACAGTTGCACGTGATCGGTCGTATGCGTGTGTGTGTATCGCTGTATTGACTTCTATTTTTGCTTTGATATATTTACATACATCAAGATTGCCTCCTTTTATCGTTCCGGGTGGAGTTTCTTTACCTTGGAATCGGTTTAAAAATAACTTCGAAAAAAGGAGATAAAATACATGAGAAACCCCTGAATATGTAAGTGAGAAAACGGAAATAAGGTCGGAGTGGAGAGACGCGTTCACAAGTAGAATGATATAGAAAGAAGAAAATATATACAGGAAGATGAAAGAAACCGAGTAAAGCGAAAACAATGGTAGTAGTAGAAGGAAGAGAAAGAAGAGATTGTTAAACAGCAGATTGAAAAAAAGAAAAAAATATGTACAGGAAAATAGAAGAAAAGAAGTAAAACGAAGACAATAGTATCGTAGTAGTAGAAGGAAGAGAAAGAGGAGATTGATAAACCGCAGATTCAAAAATAAAAAAAGGAGGTGATGGCGGAAGAGGAGGAGAAAGATGAAAGTAGAGCGAGGGACGGAGAGAGAGGAGGAAGAATATCGTGGTTATAGGATGAAGAGGAGGAGGAGGAGGAGGAGGAGGAGAGAAAGAGGATAGTAAGAAGAGATTGAGAGGGAGAGAGAAAAAGGAGGAAGACTAAAAAAATCAGGAAACGGGAGAAAGAAAAAGAGATGTAGGGAGGAAAGAAGACGAACAGCGAAATTACGATATTGTTAGTACGGTGAAGAGGACGAAGAACAGAAGAAGTAAGGAGGAGGCGAAGGAACAGAGAAAGACCGAAGAGGCACGAGAAAATGCAAAAAAGGAAGGAAGGAGAGAAGAAACATCGCTGTGGGAGAATAAAGCGAAAAACGAGTGAGTGTGTAAGAGGGAAAAAAGAAAGAAAGAGGAGAAGGAGAAGGAAGCAAAGGAACAGAGATAGACCAAAAAGACACAAGAAAAAAACAAAGAAGGAGGGAAGGAGAGAAGAAACATCGCTGTGGGAGAATAAAGGGAAAAACGAGTGAGAGTGTGAGGGAAAAAAAGAAAGAAAGAAGCGAAGGAGGAAGCAAAGGAACAGAGAAAGACCAAAAAAGACACAAGAAAAAAACAAAGAAGGAGGGAAGGAGAGAAGAGAAACATCGCTGTGGAAAAAATAAAGCGAAAAACGAGAGACCATGAGAGTGAGACGGGAGAAAGAAGAAAGAAAGAAGAGAAGGAAGATCGTGGCGCTGTAGGATGAAGAGGAGAGGGAGAAAGCGGCGACAGGAGGTAGGAAATATCACGGGACCTAAGACTGAGGCGGTAATAACTGGAAAAATATTGTGCCATAAAACTTAGAGCCAAGATGGATGGCGGGCGGCGGTGTGTCGGACATAATTCATGGTGTGACACAGACTACGAGACGAAAAAGTGCAATAAAAATAATGTATAGAGGGACGAGGAGAGGAGGAGGAGGAGGCTGAAGAGGTGAATGTGCTAGGAAAAGTAAATGTGGAAGAGGAGAAATCTGATAACGAAACAGGGAGGAGCGAAAAGAGAAGGAAGGAGAAGCAAGTGTATGTAGAACTTGGAAATGGGGAAAGGAGGAAGAAAACGGAGTGACAGTGTGAGCGGAAGGAATTGAGTAAGTGAGGGAGGGAGCGACGGAGGAAGTGAGGAAGAAAGAGTGAATGAGGGAGAGAGAGAGAGGGAGAGGGAGGAGTGAGGGTGACACGCCGAAGTGATGAATCTCTCTTCGTGGACAGAACAAAAGCGGAAGAACAGCAATAATGGACGACGCAGAATAAGATTTTTTTTTTACAAAGCGCTTATCATTATCACCACCATCATCACCAACACCAACATCGCCATACTAAACTTCATTATTGTCATCATTACCAACCCTATCACCACCACCACGACGATCAATGCCTCATCATAATCCTCATCATCACCATCCTCATCATCATCGTCCTACAAGCTCAGCCGAAGTATCATCATCATTCTCATTGTTCATCGTCATGGTACCGCCCAACCCTTGTGTATGTATGTGTGTGTGGGTGGGTGGGTAGGAAGCAGAGGGCGGGGAAAGGAAGAGGGAGGAGGAGGAGGAGCGAGACACGAAAAAGAGAAAGAGAGGGAGAGGGCGAGAGAAGGAGAGAGGGAGAGGGTGGGAGTGGGCGGGTGTAATGTTCCGTAAGTTGTCTGAAGTCCCACTCATCAATCTACCCCGAGGAGTCACCGAGACAAAAGCGATAAAAAAAACAGCCACTGCATGGAGAGGAAGCGACACTATTATGTGGATGATAATGCGAGGAGGAGGAGGAGGAGGAGGAGGAGGAGGAGGAGGAAGAAAGGGAAGAGGGGGTGGAGATGGAGGACTAGGAGGAGGTTATGGAGATGAAAGAGAAGAGGAAGGAGGATGAAGAGGAATTACGAAAACGATATGTAGACAGAAGAGGAGGAGGAGGAGAAGGAAAAGTGGATAGAAAGGGAAGAGAATAAAGAAGGTATGACGACGGAAGAGAAAGAAAAGGAGGAGGGATAAGTGAGAGTAAGCAAAGAATAAGAATATGAAAGAGGAAGGAAAATTTGGAGAAAAAAGAGGAGACGAAGGAGAAAGAGGAAGAGCCAGAAGAAAGGGGAGGATTAGTAGCAGTAGTAGTAGTAGTAGTAGTAGTAGTAGACTCCACCCAAAGCTCGACCCTTACTATCATAACCTCCTCTTACTTCCACGCCCCCTCCCCCCCTCCTCCGCCCCCCCCGCAACCCCCTCCCCTTCCTCTCCCTTCCGCGTCCCCTCCCCCCCTCTCCTGACGCTGACGTATAGCCTGGCGCCTCACAAAGCTGGGATCACGCCGCTCTCCACGCTTATTCTTTTTTTTATGGCGCTGCTGTGTCGCGTAAGGGAGTAGTGTGTGTGTGTGTGTGTGTGCGTTTGCGTGTGCGTTTGCGTGCGTGTGCGTGTGTGTGTGTGTGTGTGTGTGTGTGTAGGGGTCACATTCACAGCACAGCACAGGAAAATATATGACACAGAGCTCTCTTAACACTACCACCAACACCAGCATCATCACCACCACCACCACCACCACCACCACCACCACCACCACTATCAGCACCACTAGCACGTGCCTCATTAACAAGACATTACATCCAATCCCTCCCTCTCCCTCCCTCCCTCTCTCTTCTCTCCAATTACTAGCCAATCACACTGCCACGTAATTTAATCATTTGCCCGTTTATAGCCAGACAACTAATTACTGCTTTCGCCACCACACGAGTTTCTGATTGATAGCCCGGCCACAATCACATTAGTACCCCCTCCCACCCTCCATTCTTCTCCTCATCCTGCGTCCGAACGTCTCACTTCATCTTCGTTCTTAATTTCTCCCTTGGATTGCTGTGGGAGTGTTCGATGATGTGGTGTGGGAAGAAGAAAGAAGGTTCGTTAATGAGAGTGAGTGAGAGGTAAAGAGGGTAGGAGAGACAGACAGACAGAAGAACATAGGGAGGAAGAGAAAGAAGGAAAGAAAATATAAGGTGACCAAAGAGGAGAAAGAAAATGATGGAGAAAGATTCGTTGATGAGTGAGAGGGAGGGAAAGACAGTCAGACAGGAAAGACAATCAGACAGGAAGAGACGGTCAGATAGAAGCACAAAGGAAGAGAGAGAAAGAAAACCAGTGAAGAAAAGTAACCAGAGAGAATAAAGAAAATGATAAAAGGTTCGTTGATGAGTGAGAGGCAGGGAAAGACAATAAGGTAGACAGACAAGCACACAGGAAGAGAAGGAAAGAAAACGAAAGAATGTGACCAGGAGACAGAAAATGATGCAGAAAAGAGGTAGGAGAGAAAATAGTGACAATGAGGAAGGAGAGGAGTCAAAACTTCAGAGGTGATAAAGATGCAAAAACTAACAGATGATTCTAAATGTGTTGAATAATAGTCTGCCTTATAAAAAAATAAAAAATAAAATAAATGGAAAGGACGTTTGTATATACATTTATTCAAGCTGGTGATGGAAACTGAGAAAAAATATAAAATGCATTGTAACGTAAACTCAATTAAGTACGAATAGAAATACAACGAAGAGTGATTTGATTTTACATGGATGAAAAAAGTTATTTCATTGGAACAGTACTAATCCAATGTCTCCAAACTGACATGGAACAAAAGTTGAAGTGAAATAAAAGATATAAAAACTGGAATATTGAGTAGAACAAGGCAAAAAAAATAAACTGATTGCGAAAAAAAAATAATGAAAGCAAAAACTATAAAGTGAAACGAAAATAAAGAAAAAAAAATGATAATGAATAAAACAAAAAATCCTTATTGTTTTTTTTCTTCTTGAGTTACTGTTCACTGCTTACGTCCCCCTCCCCCTCCCTCTTCCTGACGCCCTCCCTTCCTCCTCCCTCCGACTTATCCTCCCTCCCTCCATCACTCTCCGCTGTCCTGTCTCCTCCCTATCTTACCTTTCTCATTCCTTCCCTATCCTTAAATCAGCTGAATTATTTTATATAGTGGTGATAGTGGTGGTGGTGGTGATGGTGGTTAGGTTGTACCATTAGTAGTGATGGTGTTTTTCTATGGTGCTGATGGCGGTGGTAGTGGTGGTGGTAGTTGCCGTGGTGGTGGTGGTGGCAGTGCAAATGGTGGTAGTGGTGGTGGTATAAAAAGTAACATATTTTCGTTGTTACATGAATACAAGGTGGTGGTGATGGTGGTTAGGTTGTACCATTAGTAGTGATGGTGTTTTTTCATGGCGGTGGTAGTGGTGGTGGTAGTTGCCGTGATGGTGGTGGTGGTGGTAGTTGCCGTGGTAGTGGTGGTGGTGGTGATGGTGGTGGTGGTTTGGAGGGCACACGGGGGACCTATAACCTGGTTAGGAGCACCTACGCTTTTTAGCAAGGAGGGGAAGCTTATGGGGGGAGAGGGGGGCGGTAAGGGGGGCGTCTGTAACGAGCGGCGGTGGGGGGCATTCTAATAGGGCTCTCTCTCCCTCTCCCCTCCCTCCCCCTCTCTCTCCCTTCCTCCCTCTCCCTCCCTGACCCCTCTCCCTTTTTTCTCTCTCCTCCCTCTTTTCTGCATCATTTTCTTCCTTCTCCCCGGTCACCCTCTTTCGTTTTCTGTCTCTCCCTCCCTGCCTCCCTTCCTCCCTCAATTTGTTCCTTCCCTCCTCCTCCCTGACTCATCTCTCTCCTCTCCCATTTTTTTCTTTTCCCCTTTCCTCTCCTTTTTGTATCATTTTCTTATCTCCCTCGTGTTACTTTTCATCTTCTTCCCAAACATTCTTCTCTTCTCTCACTTCCTCTTTGCTCTGCCTCTTCTCTACTCTCTGCCTATCCTTTGCACTTTCTATCTCTTTCTCTCTTTCTACAATCTTCTCCTGCACTTCCTCCTCCGCCTCTTCTTTCTCCTCCTCCTCCTCCTCCTCCTCCTCCTCCTGCTCCTCTGGTTTCAACGCCCGCGGGAGGGAAGCCTTTTCACAGCCTCAAGCGGAGATCAGTGGGCCCCGACACACGCCTTACCGCCCTATACATCACCTAATACACCTCACTGCTGTCTGTTTAGTAATACTTTCCCGCTAACCTGTCCCTCCCTCCCTCCCTCCCTCCCCCTCTGAAGCCCTACCTCCATCCTTGCCCTGTGTCCTTCCCTTGTACTCGTCTTTGTTTTAATCTTTTCTTCGTCTTCCGTATTCATATTAATCATCACAGCATAGTCTAATGTTTGGGTTTCATCGAGTGAGTGTGTGTGTGTTATAGTAGTAGTAGTAGTAGTAGTAGTAGTAGTAATAGTAGTAGTAGTATTAGCATCAGCATTGGGAATAGTAGTAGATATATTAGGAGTAAGAGTAGTAGGAGGAGGAGTAGGAGAGACACACGCGAAGGATGTCCTACACAGTTGAGTGGTCTAAGGAGTAGGAAGGGAGTGAGGGCGTTTTACTAATACTGTTGTGCTGGTGGGTCTTAGTGGCTGGGGAGGGGGGGGGGGAGTAAGGGGAGTAGAGGAAATGTAGATGTGGGGAGGGATTGAAGAGGGAGTGTGGTTGGCTTGACCTGGGTGGCGGGGGGGGGAGGGGGGGAGGGACCTTTGTGAGTGATATGTGGCGGTGAATATGCTGAGATTGCGATGGGGATGTGGTGGTGGGGGTCATGTGGTGATGGTGTGGTGATGGTAATGAGTAAGAATGGTCTGTGGTGATGAGGAAATGAGGGGTGGTTGATAGATGGTTGTGGTGATTGTGGTTATGGGACGTGGTTAGAGGAGGGGGGAGAGAGGGGTTTGTTTGGGGAACGTGGGTGTTGTTGTGGATGCAAGGAAAAGGGGGTGTAGGGATGGGTGTGGGTTGTATGGTGGAGGAATGGTTGAATATGATGGGATAGTGTATAGGGAGGTGGGGGGGTGAGGTTGACAGGGCTGTAATGGTGGACTAATGTGGTTTATGATGGGGACGGTGGTGGTGGAGTGGGGTGGAATTCATCTGAAGAGAAGTGTGATAGAGACGTGAGTGCGATGTGACTGGGATGTGCCATAGTTCAGGTGTGCAGGAATAGGTGTGACACAGAGTAAGGCTTTGCTCGAGAGGGGTGGGTGGGGGTCGGGGTGTGGCCTAGCTAGAGTGTCAGACGTGGGTGTGGCTGTGAGGTGTGGCACGACTATGTGTGTTGATTATACGTGTAGGTGTACCACTGAGGTGTGTGTGTGTGTGTGTGTGTGTGTGTGTGTGTGTGTGTGTGTGTGTGTGTGTGTGTGTGTGTGTGTGTGTGTACGTGTGACGGACTTAACTATTTAGGGAACAGCGGTGAGTGAGTGTATGAACGTTTGTTGCTGTGTAATGTTGTGTAGTGAAGAGTGTACGGGCGTCATCACCATCATCATCATCATCATCGTCATCATCATCATTATTATCATCATCATCATCACTATCATCATCACCGTCAACATAATCATCATCATCATCATCTTGGCATTATTTTAACGTCTTCCACTTCTTGTATTTTAGTGTCCTCCATCCTGCTCCGCAAAAGGATCTAATGCCATCTCTTCACCTGGTGCTCTTCCTGCGGTCACTTGTATAATAATTCTACACACACACACTCTCTTACTTCCAACCGCGACTTTTACAATAATTCTCTTACTTGTACATGCTTGGGTGTGTAGATACCATGCTGGCAAGGAGACGAGCTTCTTAGATAGTCACTTCTATAGATACTCGGTTCTTGGATACTTTGCAGGCCGGCGGGGAGGCGAGGTTCCTAAGTCTTCGTAGATGTAGGAGTTTCGAAAAAATATCTCGCCAAGGAGTTTCTGTGCAGCGTCTCCGTCAGCAGTTCAAAGCCTTCCAGTTGTGAATCTGAGCCGAAGTCTTTCATTGCGCCAAGAAGTCTTATTTATAGGTCGGTCCCAAGTCAGTCTGTCTGGCTATCAAGGAGTGGCGGCGACTCTTTGAAGCGGCGTCTTGAAGCGGCCACGTCAGCTCCCTTGCTCCCTCCCCTCCTCTCCTCCCCTCCCCTCCTCCCCCCACCACCTGCCTTCCTTCCTTCCATCTCGTTCCTAATCCTCAAACACTCCCTCACTCCCCCTTCTTTTCGTTCTCCTACTCCTCTGTCCTTCTTTGTCCCTCCCTTCCACCACCGCCTCCTCCTCTCCTACTCTTCTCGATTCCTTCATTTTCCTTCCTATCAGCTCCCCTTACCTTCCTAATCGTTCTCCTCCCTCCCTCCTCCTCCTCCTCCCTCCCTGCCTTTAAGAACCTCGCGTTACATTCATTGACCATTTAATTGCCCGCACACCTGCACACCTGAGCCCATATTGACTCAGGATGAAGGTGAAAGGCGGGCTTAATCTGGGATCGCCCCGAGCACTGTTTGGGCGGCCTGTGTTCTCCTCGCGGGCTGTGTTTGCTGAGGGAAGGCACACGTGGCTGGGCTTAGCGGGCATTGTAGCGGCGGTAGAAGGCGAAAAGGACGAGGAGGAGGAGGAGGAGGAGGAGGAGGCAGTGGTGGTTGTGGTCAGGTTGAAGCAAGCACACGAAGGAAAGGGAGGAGAAATAAAGTAAAGCACAGGGCGGGAAGGAAAAAGAGAAGACGTGGAGGAAAAGAGAAAAGAAAAGAGGGACAAAGAAATCAATCAATCAGTCAATTTTGGCATACACCTGAGGGCGCGTTGCCTCGCCCACCCTGTGCCTTGTGACGCAAATCCCTGGGGTTCCTCTGAGTACGTCCCCATGCAGGCCCCCTTCCCTTGCCAAGTCCCTCACGGCAGGATATATCGACTCGCTCAACCAACGAAATCTGTGGACGCCCCTTCGCCCTCACCCACCCGGAGTAGTCTCTTAAAGGAACAACCCGGTGAGCAGGGCCGCCTTCTGGGTAGCGTGCCACATGCCATAAAATAAGAAAGGTAGTAGAGAAAGACGAAGAGAAAGGAAAGGGAGAAGAGAGAAGGGCGAGGAAGAAAATGGCAAAAAAAATAAAGAAGACAGAAAGGACTTGGAAGCATATAAAAAGAGGAGGAGAAAGGAAATGGAGAAGAGAGAAGGGCGAGGAAAGAAATGACAGAAAATAGGAGAAACAGAAAGGACTTGGAAGAATAAAAAAAGAGGGGGAGGAAAGAGGAGAATTGAAAGCAAGGCGGAGGAGCGACAGAGTATACAAGGAGGAGGAGGAGAGTGAAGAAGATGGAAAAAGGAGGAGGATAGAAAGGAAGGAGGAGCGACAGGGTATACGAGGAGGAAGGAGAGAGCGAACAAGAAGATGGAAAAAGAAGGAAAATGGATAGGAAAGAGGAGCGACAGAGTATACGAGGAGGATGAAGAAAGTGAACAAAATTAAAAAAAAAAAAGGAGGAGAATGAAGAGGAAGGAGGAGTGACGGGGTATTCGAAGAGGAGGAGGAAGAAGAGAGCGAAGAAGATGGTTGCTCTTTCAAGGCATTAAACATTATTTTGTCCCGCCAATCAGCTTACTTGTCTTGGGTGGCGTTCCGGGAAGAGCCGCTTCTTGTATACATCTTCCGCAGGTAAAACATATACGTGGCAGGTGGCGAAGATAACGTACAAGAAATGAAGACTTGATATTATGTGTTATGTTAAACGCTTTCA
Source organism: Eriocheir sinensis (assembly GCF_024679095.1). Lineage (NCBI taxonomy): Eukaryota > Metazoa > Arthropoda > Malacostraca > Decapoda > Varunidae > Eriocheir > Eriocheir sinensis. The sequence continues at coordinate 17,296,467 of NC_066529.1, forward strand.
CTTTCGCTTTCTGTCCCTACCTCTCGCTCTCTCTCTCGCTCTCTATCTATCTATCTATCTCTACACACCCGATAGTACTTGTCAATAGCATGTCTGTGTCCGCCCCTTTCTTTCACTTTACTTGTTTAATGTAAAGTCGCTCGCCGCTCAGCTTACATTTCTAAGGGTTCGGCAGGAATGTATGGTTTTGTAGGGAGGGGTGAGGTGTTCATTAGCCAGCACGGAGGAGGAGGAGGTGGAGGAGGAGACAGAGGAGGAGACGGAGGAGGAGGTGATGGTGGAGGAAGAGAAGGAAGGAGAACAAGAAGAAAAAAGAAAAAGAAGAAGAAGAAGATGAAGAAGAAGATGAAGACAAAGAGAAGTGCATAACAATGAAGGTGAGAAGTTTTAGGTGGAGAAATTAAGGAGAAAGAGGAAAGAAAGAGAAAGGGAGAGAAAAATAAGAAAAAAATGCAGATGAAAAGAAGGAAGAAAAAAGAACAAAGAAGATGAGGCCAATGAGAGAAGAAAAAGAAGAGAGGAAAGATGCAAAGGAAAAGGAGAAGGACGAAGAGAAGAGAGCCAAAGGAAAGAAAAGAAAAATAAAAGAAAAAAATAGCAATATAAAAAAAAATTAATGCGGAGAAAACTAAAAAAAACAGTAAGAGAGAGAGAGAGAGAGAGAGAGAGAAAAAAAATCAAGGAAGGGGACAGCCAGCAAGACAGATGGACAAGAAGACAGACACACAGACAGACAGACAGACAGACAGACAGACGGACAGAGTGGCCTTTGATGGCGCCTTGACCAGCTACCTCTTCACCGTAATGGCTCAGTGACATGTCCAGTGGGCGGGGGGGAAGGAGGGGTGAGAGAGGGGGGGCTTCTAGGGGGGGGGGAAGGGCCGCGCTGAGTGTGTTCCGAGCGGTGCCTTCAAAGATCCGCGACCTTCCAACTTTCTTATAACCCACTCTGATTGCTCCTCTGCCTCCTCCTCCTCCTCCTCCTCCTCCTCCTCCTCCTTCTACCCCATCTACCACTCCTCCCCCCTCTTCTCTCCTCCTCTGTTCCTTCTCCTCCTCCTCCTTATATTCTGAGTCTTCGTCTCCTATTATTACTATTTCAAATATTACTACCGCCCCTCTTTTGTTCCTCCTCCTCCTCCTCCTCCTCCTCCTCCTCCTCCTCCTCCTCCTCTTCCGCTTCCTCCAACTCCTACCTTCCCTCCTTTGTCCCTCCTTCTCCAATCCTCCCACTTTTCCCTTCTCTCCTCCTCGTCCTCCTCCTTGCATCGCTCTAGAGTACAGCGACGCGCCACAAAAATGATGCCACCACCGAGGACTCAACGTTATGAAGAAAGGCTCAAGTGACTCAATCTCTTTACGTAGGAAAGGAGACGACTGCGAAGAGACTTTATTCAGGCCTTCAAATACCCGAACAAGTTTAGTAATGTCGATCGTTTCAAGCTTTTTGCGCTCCATACTAACTCGAAAACAGGAAACAATGCTCAATCAATGGAAGCGATGCAGCACAGACATCGGCAGGAGCTTTTACTCGAGTCGTCTGCCACTGGAACAACTGCTGCCTGCTTATCATTTTTTTTTACAACAAAGGAGACAGCTCAAGGGCACAAAAAAAGGAAACTAATAAAAAAGAAGCCCGCTACTCGCTGCTCCTAAAAAGAATCAAAAGAGGTGGCCGAAAGAGGGGTCAATTTCTGTGTTTCCATGTTTCTTCCTCCTCCTTTTTTCCTCTTCCTTGCCTCGCGACCTTCCCTAACTCTCTCCTCCCGCCCCTCGCCCTTCCTCCAACCACAAAGTCACTCATTAGGGCGAGCTCTCCTTCTCTTTCTTCTGAGTTGTCTTCTTTTTTTATCTTCTTTTCTTTCTATCATTTTATTCGTTTTCTTGTTAATTTCGTTTTTTTCTTGTTTTTATTTTCGGTCTTGTTCTTCTTTTTTTTCTATAAGCTTCATTCTTTATCCCTTTGTCTTTGTTTTCAGTTATTATTTTATTTTTATTTTCCATAGATTCTTTTACTTCTATACCTCCATTATTACTCCTATTGTCCTTTTCTTCTAATCCATATCTTATTATCCATCTACTCCACCACCTCCTCTTCCTCATCGGCTTCAACATCCATCAACTTTTTGGGGTCATTCTAGTTTCTTCTTCTATACCTCCATTCATTCTCCTCTTGTCCCTACTTTTAATTCTTTTCTTATTTTTATCTATCTTCTCCTCTACCTTCTCCTCCTCCTCCTATCCATCTACTCTACTGGGTCTTGTTCTAGTTTCCTCGTTCTCTATACCTCCTTTCTTTCTCCTCTTGCCCCTTTCTTTTACTCCTTTTCTTATTATCATCAATCTTCTCCGCTACCTTCTCTTCCTCCTCCTCTCCATCTACTCTACTGGGTCTTGTTCTAGTTTCCTCGTTCTCTATACCTCCTTTCTTTCTCCCCTTGTCCCCTTCTTTCATCTCTTTTCTTGTCACCATCCATCTCCTCCACTACCTCGTCTTCATCGGCTTCCCTTATCTCATGCCATGGACACCTACTTCCTTGACCGCCTAAGGTAAAATCTGTTAGACTCACCGTTGGAAGCCCTACAGGAGCGCCAGGCCGTGTCGCAGTGCATGTCGACGCCTTGTAATTCCCTGCCTTAGGTCTCCTCTTAGCCCAGCCATGTGTGCGTCCGTCCAGGGAAGTGATTTTCTCTGTCCACATTCCATCCTTCGTTCGTCTTTCTTCGCCTCAAAATTTCTCGTCTCTCTTTTATTTCCCTTTCTTTTCTCTTACCTGTAGTTTTCCTCATTTCGTTTCGACTTTTTTTTTCGCCGCAATGCTTCTCTTTTTCTTCCTTCCTTTCTCTTTCTTTCTCGTCATTTATTAACATCATCCTCAACTAAACTATATTCTCTTCATCTCTCCTGTCTTATCCACCTGTTACTCCTCCTCCTCCTCCTTTTCTTTCCACTTCCCCCTTCTGTTTCTACCACTCCCTTTCTCTCTTCTCCTTTCTCTCCTCTGTTCCTTCTCCTTCTCCTCCTCCTCATCTACTTCTTCGTCTATGTTCTCCTCCTCCTATTACTTTTCCATATATTAGTACCGTCTGTCTTTTGGTTCTCTTCCTCCTCCACCTTCTCTTCTTTCCTGTTCTCTACATTCAATATTGTCAACCCCCATAAGGGACGTCTTGGTGTAGGTAGTGGTGGTGAGTGCGGTACGTGAGAAAGCGTGAAGTCAGCAGCGAAGCAAGACACCACACTTACAAAACAAAGTAGGGCAATGAGGGAGTTTACAGATTCCTTACTCCCCTTCCCTTCCCTCGCCCGCGTATGGCTTCCCGGCATGTATAGACACAAACACCACGGCTCTCCTCCACTCCCTGCCCACGCGCCATTAAGAGGATTTCACACTCCTTAAATATACGCGCTGTCACACACTACTGAAGGCTGGTGCTGGCATGTCCTCACCGTGTCCTGGAATACGTGCGGCTTTTAAGAAGGGAACTAAGGTGATGGTGATGGGTTTAGAGATGCAAGCAGTGATACGTAAAGGGTCAGTAAGTCACGCATTTTAAGAGGAACAGAATAGAGGTGAAATTAATGAATGGTTTTAGAGAATATACAAGTAGTGGTGCGCAAGGGGTCAGTAAGTCAAGTATCTGAGAGGAAGGGAATGGAGGTGATGGCAATGGGTTAAAGAGTAATACAAACATTGGTATCAAGGGATCAGATCAGTAAGTCACAGCAGGTTATGTATTTTAAGGGAAGGGAATGATGATGATGTAATAAATGGGTTAAGAAGTGATACAAACAGTGGTACTCAGAGGTTCAGTAAGCCATGTTTTTTGAGGGGAAAGGAATGAAGGAGGTGGTGGTGAGTGGCTTAGAAGTGATACAAACAGTGGTACTCAGAGGTTCAGTAAGCCATGTTTTTTGAGGGGAAAGGAATGAAGGAGGTGGTGGTGAGTGGCTTAGAAGTGAAGCAAGCAGTGGTACGCAAGAGGTCAGTAAGATCCTGATACGCTCTTACTACTCGTTCTACGTTGGTTCAGGGTTACAGGAAGGGACTCGGGAAGGTGTAGAAGATGGGTGCAAAATGTTTCCCCTATATTCCTTCTGGTTGCTCTTTCGCCTTTCAGTGTTTGCTCAGGCGCAGAGATTGTTCGTAAGAGTCATTGAGGTCACGGACTCTGTTTTTTTTCGACGAGACGGTCACCTTGAACGAGACGCCGAAGATCTAAGGATTACACTTGAGGCATAAGTCAAGAAATATCTCCCGAAGCAGAGACTTAACTAAAGAATGACTAGAATATGTCCTTCCGACGCCATCACGAAGCCTATAACACGTCACAAACCCACACAAGGATAACAACGTCGTCTGAAGAGTACGCTGAAGACACCGGCATAACGCGCTAATCAGAAGCGTACAGACCAAGGGATACAGACTCGCTCCTTACCTCGCTTGGGGTCCTCGCGTGGCAGGGGCGGCAGGGCGGTGTTGTGGTGCTGCGGCAGGCCCAGGTGACCCGCCGCCGCACCAGGGTACCAGGCCGCCGCCCAGCCCGCAGCCGCCGCCCCTCCGTTGAACATCCTCAGCTTGTCGTAGACGCTCTCGCCGCCGCCCGCAGACACGCCCACGGACCCTTGCTCCTTCTGCGCCGCCAGGTTCCGCAGCACCCGGTTGATGGAGGACACCTGCGGGGCAAGACACACCTGGTCAGAGCTTGAGGGGAGGGAGATGAAGTGATAACGCCTGACGAAGGGCGAGGGACCGATAGGGTGAAAGGTGTACACAGCAGGTTAATTGAGTGATTGGCGGCTTGTGAATATATTAAACACACATTAAACACATCCACAGATCGGTAGGGAAAGGTACATGTATTAATAACTCGAGGCAAGATTGATGAGTGATAGACTCGCTTAATTTGCCTCAGTGTTGTGAGTGGATGGGTTGATGGCGTCTTACGTGTACAGGTAGATTAGATCGGTTGATTCAAGACTGCATTTAAAACGAGAGCGTAAGTTGTACAGGACTTTGAGGTCTTTTTCAACAGTTAACGAGGAAATAGTAGGTTTGTTTTGGTCAATCTGTCTCATATAAAAAAAGTATCCATAAATTTTTCCTTCTGGTTCTCTATCTCCCTTTTCTTCTGTTATCAGCGGAGAGGAAAATATATGTTAGAGGGATGAGGGAATAACAGGAGACGATATGATGGAGGTATTTTGTTTTTGGTCACCCCGTAGTGGAAAGAGAATTACAGGGTGTGAGATGAAGAATAGAAAGGGTCAGTTAGAATAAAAATAAAAGAAACAACACGAGACTTTAATATAGGGAGAAAGGGAGTGAATAAAAGGAAGAAGAGGGAGATATGGGAGGAGGCATGGAGTCAAAATAATTAATGAATGGAAGGAAAGAGAACAATGAATGAATGGAATAAGGAGGAAGGCAGAAAGAAAAGGAAGAAGCATCGATGTTCAATATTAATTTTCCATTCTGTTAACACATTCTTTTTTTAGCCATTTTCTTCTCTCTATGTAAGTTTCCCTTCACCATACACTCCCTCCCGTCACCTCATTTCCATTTATCCACACTTCCTCTTTCTCCCTCTTCCTCATCTCCTTTATCTCTCCTCCTGTCCCTCCTCATGCTACTTCTCAATCTTTATTTTTCTCCTTATCTTCCTTCTCATTCTTTCTCTCCCTCCCCATCTTTCTTCTCATTCTTTCTCTCCTTCCCCATCTTTCTTCTCTTTTTTTTTTCTCTCCCTCCTCTTCGTCTCTCTTTCCTCAACCATTCTCCGTCTCTGCAACTTCTCCTTCCCATCGCTCTCCCCCTTGTCCCTTGCTCTCCCTTCCTTCTCATCTTCCTTCCCTTCTCCCTTCGTTTCTCTATGCACCCATTTTCACCCTCTCCTTCCTTCTCATCACCCTTTTCTCCTCGACCTTCCCTTTTCCTTTCCGCCCTCTCAGCACGCTCTCCTCCCTTTCTTCTCATCTTCCTTCCCCTCTTCCTTCGTTTCTCTATGCACCCTTTTTTACCCTCTCCTCCTAGCTACTTGCCTTCCTTCCTTCTCAACACCCTTCTCCTCGACCCACCCTTCTCCTTTCCGCCCACTCCTCTGCTCATCTTCCTTCCCCTTCCCTCAGCCTTCCCTTTGCCTCTCCTTACATCCTCGCACCCGCCCTCCTTGCGCTCTCCTCCTCCCTTCGTTCTCTTCCTCCTTCCCCTTTCCTCACCCTCCCTTTGTCGCTCCCCACGCCCTCCGCCCTTCTCATCTTCCTTCCCCTTCCTCAACTCTCCCTCTGCCGCTCCCCCCTTCCCCCACGGCCTCCCCCCTGCCCCCTACCGCCCCACTCCCCTGTGTGTGTCTATAACAGGCGCGACAAGGCCAGATTAAGGCTTAAGTCTGTTCCAACACGGGTCAATCTTGGTCCCGCGCCCGACCCTGGAGGAGGAGGAGGAAGAGGAAGAGGAAGAGGAGGGAGATAGGTGAAAACGGGCACCGGAGAGAAGACATGCAGGAAGGGAGAAAGGAGAGGAAGGAAAGGAGAAAGAGGGGAAGAGGGGAAGAGAAGAGAGATGGTCTACAGAGAGAGAGAGAGAGAGAGAGAGAGAGAGAGAGAGAGAGAGAGAGAGAGAGAGAGAGAGAGAGCAGGAGAGGGAGTGACTCGCTGCTCTCCTTCTTCTGCATTTCTTGTTGTTTTTGTTGTTGTCGCTGTTGTTGATTTAGCCGCCGCCGCCACCACCCCTTCCGCTGCCCCCTATTCTCCCTCCCTCCCTCCCTCCCGCATGTTCAATATATCTGTTTCTTGCTGTTTGTTTGTTACTGTTGCTTTTACTGTTATTATTATTACTATTATTTTCTATTCTATCATCTTTATTATTATTATGGCTATTATCGTCATTATCATTACTCTCATTACTGCTGCTACTCTCTCTTCTCCCCTTTCTCTCTCTCTCTCTCTCTCTCTCTCTCTCTCTCTCTCTCTCTCTCTCTCTCTCTCTCTCTCTCTCTCTCTCTCTCTCTCTCTCTCTCTCTCTCTCTCTCTCTCTCTCTCTCTCTCTCTCTCTCGCTCTCGCGCATAATCAAGGTACTTATCAGATGTTCATTTATACGCATTTTAATCAGCTGATATAAAACCTTTGACTTTGACTGCAATACCGAGAGAGAGAGAGAGAGAGAGAGAGAGAGAAGGAAAGGGGAGATGATGAGAGTTAAAAAAGAGCTCGATTGACAAAGAAACAAAAGATAATACAAAAAAACGATAAAAGAAATAAGAGGAAGATGAGGGGAAAGAGACAAAGGGGAGGAGGAGGAGGAGGAGGAAGAGGACTAAAAAGATGGAGGAAAAGGAATGGAGAGAAGGAAGAGAAGAGAGGAGGAAAATGGAGGGAAGGAAAGAGGGAGGGAGGGAGGGATAATGAAGAGGCAGAGGGAGAAGAGGAGGAGGAGGAGGAGGAGGAGGAGGAGGTGATCGGGCCAGCCTGTCTCTTGCATATTGACAACTCCTTAAAGATGACGCCTCCTCTACACTCTCCCTCTCTCCCTTTACCTCCCTCTCTCTCTTCTCTCTCCCTCCCTCGCCCTCTCTCTCCCTGTCTTCCTCCACACTCCCTCCATCTTTCCTTTCATCCCCTCCATTACTTTCTTCTCTGTTTCTTTCCTTGCTTTATTTCTTTCTCTCTCATTTTTTACTGTTTGTTTATCCCCGTTTGTCCTCCCTATCGTGCTTTCTCTCTCTTTCATTCTACTCTCTCTCTCTCTCTCTCTCTCTCTCTCTCTCTCTCTCTCTCTCTCTCTCTCTCTCTCTCTCTCTCTCTCTCTCTCTCTCTCTCTCTCTCTCTCTCAATCTTTTTTGATAGTTCACTCTACAGTCCTTCCTCCATTTTACACACACACACACACACACACACACACACACACACACACACACACACACACACACACACACACACACACACACACACACACACACACACACACACACACACACACACACACACACACACACACACACACACACACACACACACACACACACACACACACACACACACACACACACACACACACACACACACACACACACACACACACACACACACACACACACACACACACACACACACACAAAAAAGTTTTGCTTTTATTTTTCCTCCGCTTTTTTTTCTTCCTCCTCCTCCCCTTCCTCCTCTTCTCTCTTCTCTTTCATCTTCTCTCTCTCTCTCTCTCTCTCTCTCTCTCTCTCTCTCTCTCTCTCTCTCTCTCTCTCTCTCTCTCTCTCTCTCTCTCTCTCTCTCTCTCTCTCTCTCTCTCTCACTTTTCATGCGTGGAAACTTTCGTAATTGCGCCGCGGTGGAGGTGGATTTTGTGCGAGTTACTCAAGGTCACGTGAGAGAGAGAGAGAGAGAGATGCTGATTGTGTGTGATTTGATTAAAGTTGCGAGTTGAAGAAAACGTGAACATCGGGAGGAGGGAAGATCATTATGGGGAGAGAAAATGAAGTTTGTGGCCCGCCTGAGAGAGAGAGAGAGAGAGAAGGTAGAGAGGAGGAAAGATAAGACGGAGGGGCCAGGCCGCCAGTTACAGGGACCCATTCACACCCACCCACACGGAAAACAAACGCCCGCCTTACGATCCCTGCCGGCGACTAGGGCTTCTGCTTCACCCCCCTTCACTACCCCGCGCCCCATCGTTCTCTCTCTCTCTCTCTCTCTCTCTCTCTCTCTCTCTCTCTCTCTCTCTCTCTCTCTCTCTCTCTCTCTCTCTCTCTCTCTCTCTCTCTCTCTCTCTCTCTCTCTCTCTCTCTCTCTCTCTCTCTCTCTCTATATATATATATATATATATATATATATATATATATATATATCTATCTATCTTGGATTTACCTCATTAGACAGTGCCAGGAAAGTTGATCAGCCAAAGTTGTCTTAACATCGTCTAATTTATCAACCTAACGTATCGTAATCTATCCTAACTCAAGCTAGCCTTACTTAACCTAATATGATCTGATCTAGCCTAGCCTAACCCTAGTCTTACCTAACCTAACCTGTTCTAATCTAGCGTAAACTAACTTAACCTAGCCTTACCTAACCTAACATGTTCTAATTTTGCCTAACTTAACCTAGCCTTAACTAATCTAACCTGTTCTAATCTAACCTAACCTAACTTAACCTAGCTTTAACTAACCTAACGTGCCCTTATTTATCCTAAACCAACTTAACCCCCAACCTAACGTGTCCTAATCTAGCCTAACATAACATAACCTAGCCTAACGTAACATGCAAGCCCATCAGCCTATCCGCTTCTTCCCTTTCTCCTGCACTCTTAACCCAACCACTCATAAATCCAGCTTATAAAATTCAAGTCAAATTTTACTCGCCTTAACTAATTTATAACTTAACCTGGTATGTAATTATGCAAACTCGATTTTAACCTCAGAGAATCCAACGCCATCATATACACAAAGTCGTAGTGTGGGATCAGTTAGGAGCAATAGTTAGTAACCTTATGTATGTGATGTTTTGGTTAAGTCTATTGTTTATGTTGCAGGAGGAAAGAAAGGGAAAGGAACGGAAATGGATGGAAGTAAAGGTAAGGAAAGTAAAGGGAAGGAAATGGGAAGGATGGGAAGGGAAGAAAAGGAAAAGGGAAAAAAATAAAATAAGAAAAGGAAAGTAAAGGAAAGAAAATAATTAAGAAAAGAAAGGAAAGGAAAAGAAAGGAAAGAAAATAAGAAAGAAAAATGGAAAGTAAGGGACAGGAAGCGAAGAAAATGAAGGGATGGGAAAAGAAAGGAAACGGAGAGGAACATAACAAAAATAAGCGAGAAGAAGGACGGAAGAGGAAAGAGAAGTGAAGGAAAAAGAAAGAGAAAGGAAAAGATAATAATGGGGAATTGAAAGGAAAGGCGAAAGAAGAAAAGGGAAGGGAAGGAAAGAAAGTCCAGGGAATCGAACGCGTGGCTTTGGCTTCGGCGTGGCTGAGCGGGGAGGGAACAAGTCAAGTAACCTCATCTTCATAACTCATGACACCCCCTTTTTCCTCCTGCTCCTCCTCCTCCTCCTCCTCCTCGTCCTCCTCCTCGTCCTCCTCCTCCTCCCTTCCTCTTTTTCTCCTCCTCCTCCTCCTCCTCGTCCTCCTCCTCCTCCTTCCTACTATTTCTCTTTTCTCCCTCGCCAAGATTTTTTTTTCCTTTCATTCCTACTCCTGTTCTTTTTTCTTCTTTGTTTCTTTTCTTTTCATCGCCTCTCAACTCTTCTCTTCATTTTTTCCTTCTATTCTCCCTCCTCCTCCTCCTCCTCCTTCACCTCCCAATCCCCCTCCTCCTCCTCCTCCTCCTCCTCTTCTTCCTCCTCCCGGGGCTCACAAAAACAAAGTCTCAAATTCAAGTGAGATTTTTTCCCCGTTTTCTCCCCGTCCACTTCTATCCACCCCTTTTTTTCCCCTTTTCCCCCCATTTCCTTTTCCCTTTTTTCTTCTACCATTTCACTTTCCTTTTTCTAACAATTCCTTCCCTCATTTTCCTTCAGTGTGCTTCCATACCTCTTCTTCCTTCTCTCCTTACCTTGTTTTCCCTTTCTCCCCTTTCTCTTTCGCCTTTTCTTCCACTCCTACCTTATGTATGTTCTTCTAACAGATCGTTCATTTCTTTTTTTTTTCTGTACGTTCATATCCTATTTACTTCTTTTCCTGCACCATTCTTCCTCTTCCTTCCTTCCTTTTCTCCCTTTTCCTCCTCTTCCTCCTCCTCCCTCTTTTACCCGCCAAGCTCTTTTTTTTTCATCCACTGTGTTCTCAGCTTACATAACTTTTTTTTCCTATTTTACATTTTCGTTTCTGTGCTTTTAGTTTGTTGGTTATAAAGTTGTTGGGCGTCGTTCGTTTTTACAGAAGTTATTTTATTAGATTTATATATTTAATCATCTAATTTGTTTGTTTTCTGCATAATAAGCTTTTTCCTTTTTCTCCGTATCATTTGTGTTCCTGGGATGTTTATCGTGTCATCAGTCTCTCACAAACACCTGCGTATTCCATTTTATTAGTGTTATTATTTCTATTTTTCTTACTCGTATTTTTCTCAACTATTAAGGATTGTCATTCTCCTCTCGCTTCCTCCTTGTTTCATTCTCCTATTCGTCTACAAGTATTTTTTCTAACGTAACTTCATTTTGTTTCACCTTCTCATTCTCTTACACACACCTGCATATCTCTTTTTATTGTTACTATTATTTTTTTCTTTCTTACTCTTTCTCATCCATTTTTCTCAGTTTATATCTTCTATTCTGATATTTTTCTCTTCCTCGTTTCCTAATCTTTTATTGTTTCGCCTCATTCTCTCTCACACACACACATCTGCATATCTCATTCTCCTGTTATTATCTCCTTTCCTACTTTCTTTCATCGTTCTCTCAGCATTTGTCGTTCTTTCCCTTCCGTTCTTCTCCGCCTAATTGTTCCATTTGTTATTATCCTCTCTTTCGTAATTCCTTCCATCGTTTTCTCTTTCTTTCGTTCATCGTCGGATTGTCTTCCCTCCTCCTCGCTTCATTCTCTTCGTGTTGTTATTTCTCTTCCGTTTCTCTTCGCCGAACTGTCTTGTCATTATCCTCTCTTTCCTACTTCCTCTCATCGTTCTCTCCGTATCGCTCTTTCTCTTCTGTTTCTCCTTTCCGTATTGTCTCTCCTGTTATTATTCTCTTTTGCCTATTTCCTCTCATCGTTCTCTCCGTATCCCTCTTTCTCTTCTGTTTCTCTTTTCCGTATTGTCTCTCCTGTTATTGTCCTCTTTTGCCTACTTCCTCTCATCGTTCTCTCCGTATCGCTCTTTCTCTTCTGTTTCTCTTCGCTGTATTGTCTCTCCTGTTATTATTCTTTCCTACTCATTCTCATCGTTCTCTCAGCATCCTTCCGTTATTATCCTCTTTTTCATTATTCCTTCCATCGTTTTCTCTGTATCGTTCGTTCTCTTCCCTCGTCGGATTGTTTCGCCTCGTTATCTCGTTCGTTAATTGGCCGCAGCACGTGTAGCCGCCAGATCCGAGGCGCTGATTGGCCCGTCATCTCATCTCCCAAAGGCGGGGCTGAGGGCCGCGCCGTGAGTGGCTGAGCGCGAGATAAGGAACGGACGCCTCATTGGTCAATCCTTATCGCCTACACTGTTGTCTGTCCTTCCTTCCAACCCCCCCATTCTCTCTCTCTCTCTCTCTCTCTCTCTCTCTCTCTCTCTCTCTCTCTCTCTCTCTCTCTCTCTCTCTCTCTCTCTCATTGTTACGTCACTTCCGGCCGTTTTCGTTGGTGATTGTGATAATGATGTTAATGACGATGATGATGATAGTAATGATCATGATGAAGGGAATAAAGAGAGAGAGAGAGAGAGAGAGAGAGTTCTTAGAAGGGGACCAAGGCGCCACTGATCTTTAAATGACCTGAAGCACTGCAAGAATATAAAGAATGAACGGCGACGATTGATCCAAATGATACACTAAGGCCTTTGATGACCGGCCGGCGCTGGGTCTTCCAAGTGGCCCCCGCCTGGAACCCCGCCCCCTCCCCGCTCTCCTTGCTTTTCTGAACCTCTCTCTACTCTACCTCTTCCTCTGCTTCTCTGTAACCCCGCTCCTTGCTTTCCTAAATCTTTCTACTCATCTTCTTTCCTTCCTTTCCTTCTCCAAGCCTCTTCTATAACTTCATCAACCTCTCAACTTTTCCTCTTCCTCTACTTTCCTCTCCTCTTCTACGCACACTCAAGTCCTTTCCTTTCCTGTAACCCCTCGCTCCTTGCTTTCCTAAATCTTTAAACTCTTCTTCTTTCCTTCCTTTCCTTCTCCTAGCCTCTTCTATGACTTCATCAACTTCTCTACTTATCCTCTTAATTCCTCTACTTTCCTCTCCTCTTCTACGCACACTCAAGTCCTTTCCTTTCCTGTAACCCCTCGCTCCTTGCTTTCCTGAACCTATCTGCTCTTCTTCCTCTCCTTTCCCTCTCCTTGACTCCTCTGTACTTTCATTTACGTCTCTGCTTTTCCTCTTCCTCTGCATTCCTTTTCTACTCTCTTTTAAACACACTCAACCCTTTTCTTTCCATGTAACCCCGTCCCTTGCATTCCTGATCCTCTCTCTACTGTACCTCTTCCCGTTCTCTCCCTCTCCTACTCTTTCCTATACATACTCAACCTCTTTCCTTTCCTGTAACCCAGCTTCTTCCGGTCCTGAACCTCTCTATATTGTTCCTCTTCCCTTTCCCTTTCCTGACTATCCGTCTTCTTCCTCTCCTTTCCCTCTCCTTGACTCCTCTGTACTTTCATTTACGTCTCTGCTTTTCCTCTTCCTCTGCATTCCTTTTCTACTCTCTTTTAAACACACTCAACCCTTTTCTTTCTCAATCCTCTTCTATTCCTTATCCTTTTCCTCCTTTCCCTCCCTCCCTTCTTCACACTAACTCATTTATTCCTTATTCCTGTAGCTTCTTTCCTAAATCCTCTACCGTTCCTAATCCCTTTCCTGACTATCCGTCTACCGTATTCTGCATTCTCAAATCATATCCTTTTCTGCTCCTTTCCTTTCTTTTTCTATTCCTTCCATACTTTCATAAAACTACTGTTCTTATTTCCTCTCTTTCTCTCCCTACTTTCTTTACTCTTAACCCCTTTTCCTTATTGCTCCACTGCATACTTTCCATAACCTATAGTAGTTTCCTTTCCTTACTTTCCCGTACTTTCTCTTTTCTACACGGTAATAACCCTTTTCCCTTCCCTTCAATCTGCCCATTTCCATTCCACTCTTTTACTTCCTTCCTTTCATATCTCCACCACTTCTCTCTATACCTTTTACGTACTCTTTGCTTCCCTTTCCCTTCCCTTGTCCTCTTCCTATGAGTCTCCTCCCCTACACTTCCCATTCTCCTCCCCTCCCTTCCTCTCTCCCCCTTCCCACCCCACCTGCCCCCCCTTCCCTTCATGCCTCTCCCCACCCAACCTGCCTCCCCACACCCCACCTAGCCCTCCCACCTGTGCTCCTCCCTATACCTGTCCGGGCACCAGCTGGCTCCGGTTACTGGTCACCATCAGATAAGCGAACCCGACGCTGGAGGTAATGGCGCGTCGGTCCCACCCCCCTCCCTCTCCTCCTCCCCCTATTCCCCTCTCCTCCCCCCAGCCAGCAGGGAAGGTTAACAGGCTGTAACTGTGCCGGGATCCTTGTCGCCCCGCCGCGCCGCACCTGACTGCCTGATTGGATGATTGGTAATGAAGCGGTCTCAGGTAACACCCCCTTTTGCCCTATGTACCTTCACCCTCCTCCTCCTCCTCCTCCTCCTCCTCCTCCTCCTCTTTCGTCTTCTTAATGTATGTACCTTCCTTCTTTTATCCTCTTCCTCCCCTCTCTATTTCTCCCCCGTGCCTCACTCCTCTCTCCTCCCTTCATCCCCTCTCCGCCCATCCTCTCTCCTCAGCCCCCTCGTTCCTATCCCTCCTTCTTCCCTCCTCTCCTCTCCCTCCTCCACGATGGTGATGGTGATATGGGTGATAGTTGTGATGGTGATTATGATGGTAGATATTTTTGGTGATATTGTTTAGTTTTTTTTTGCCGTTATCTTTGGTCAACCCATACATCTTTTTTCTGCTTTGGTTTTGTTTCCGTGTGTTTTTCTGCGTTCATTCCGTTATTCGAGTCATTATTATTTAACTTTTTCTTTTTTTACTGTACTACATGATTTTTTTTTTGCTACTCCTTACTCCTTCCACGCTATTTTGTATACCATTTAATTACTACACAACAACAAAAGGAACAACAACAACAACAACAACAATAGTCTCCACCTCCTTTTTGCCATTCATTTTCTTCTCCACTACGCACACACACACACACACACACACACACACACACACACACACACGATCACCATATTATCTATCGTCGCTCCCATCTCCTACTCGCATCCTCTTTTTCTTCCTCTTCTTCTGGCTGTTTAGAGCATTCCTTTTGTATTCCCTTTGTTGGATTAGCTGTTATCGCTGCCCGTCCATAATGAGAGGATATGGTGGGGTCAGGGTGGGGGGGGATCTAGTGGGCGGGGTGGGTTGGAGAGGATTCGATGTGGGCGTGGCTTAGGGAAGATGACGTGGGCGTAGTGAGGGTGGTGGTGATGATATAGTGGTGTCGTGTGGTGGTGTGGCAGTTGGTGTGGTGGTTGTGTGTGGTGATGCATTGCGGAAGTGGTGGTCGTGATGTATTAGGTGTAGTAGTAGTAGTAGTAGTAGTAGTTGTAGTGGTGGTGTGTGATGCTGTATTGAGGAAGCAGTGGTGGGTGATGAACTTGCATGGTGGTGGTGTGGGTAGTGATGTATACTTTCATGGTGGTGGTGTGGGTAGTGATGTATACTTTCATGGTGGTGGTGTGGGTAGTGATGTATACTTTCATGGTGGTGGTGGTGATGTAGAACTGGAGTGGTTATGCGTGAACGAGACGGGTTAAGAACAGTGTACAGTTATTCAGTCAGTCAACCATTCCTTCCTTCCTTCATTCATTCATTTAGTCAGTCAGTCACCCAGTCATTCATTCATTCAGTCAGTCAGCCAGCCAGCCAGCCGATCAGTCAGTCAGCCAATCACTCAGCCAGTCAGTCAGCCACCCAGCCAGTCAGTCAGCCACCCAGTCAGTCAGTCAGTCAGCCAATCAGTCAGCTAGTCAGTCAGCCACCCAGCCAGTCAGTCAGTCATCCAGTCAGTCAGTCAGCGGTAGAGTAAGGACAAGAAGGAAGGAAGGACTCACGCGCCTCGGTCCCTTCCCTCCTCAGGATCGGCGGAGGTTCAAGGCATTCCAGAGCGGATTGGATTCTCTTCCCAACTTTCTCGGTTAGATAAGGGTGTGTACCTCTAACAAAAGAGGGTCGCTAATCCCCGTGATAAGGCGGTGCATTCCGAAACCTGGCGGGGGGCGGGGAGGAGGAGGAGGAGGAGGAGGAGGGTTGAAGGAGGAGGGAGAGGACTAGCCGCCACCAGCATTATGGAATTCTGGTAGTGGCGGCGGCGGCGATGGTGGTTAGCAGTATTATTTTCTTTTTTTCCAAGGGATTAAATTTTGTAAGAGTTATTCTCTCTCTCTCTCTCTCTCTCTCTCTCTCTCTCTCTCTCTCTCTCTCTCTCTCTCTCTCTCTCTCTCTCTCTCTCTCTCTCTCTCTCTCTCTCTCTCTCTCTCTCTCTCTCTCTCTCTCTCTCTCTCTCTTACACACACACACACACACACACACTGTAATGTAATAAATTAAAAGAAACGGTAGACAAAGCAAGTAGTAGTAGTTATAGTAGTGGTAATAGTAGCAGTAGTAGTAGTAGTAGTAGTAGTGGTAATAATATTGATATAGATAACAATGATAATAATAGTAATAATAACAACACATCCCTAGGGCAGCAGTACTCTTATTAAGTTATCATCGTTCCTTCCCGTCTCTCCTTCCCTCCCTCCAGCCTCTCTACCTCCCCATCTTCCCCTCTTCTCCTCGCCCATCCCCGCCGCCCCACGTCTTTTCTCTCCCCGCGGCGCCCCGTAACACCCCCGTAATCTCCCTCCCCCATAAATCATCATTAGGTTTTGGAGGTGGCGGCCTTAAAAGACAACACGATCCTCCCGCTGACGGCTCGGCCAATCGCTGTAACAGGTGAGGGCACGCCTTGTTTTGATTGGTCCCTCCTCGCGGCGGCCACGGCGGGAAGGTCTCTGACACACACACACACACACACACACACACACACACACACACACGCCTCGGTTTCTCCAGCGCGGCACGACGTAGAGCAAGAAAATTATAAACAACACAACGGAGGGCAGTACGTAATTCACCTTCTTATTTACGTGCGGTACGAGAGTTACGGAGGCGGAAAGGCAGGCTGGCGGGCAGGAACCAGGTGGTGGGAAGGTGAGGGAGGCTGGCGGGGATGGGGCGGGGCTGCCAGACGGGCGAAGTATGTAAATTCCTGTAGGTGGAGACTGGCTGGCTGGCGGGTGGCGAGGCGGCTGGCTTGGTGCCTAGCTCGAGCCTGGCGACCACTGACTAACACGCTATCGCTTTAATATCACGCGGCGCAGACTTTGTTCTTTTGCCCGCGGTACACACACACACACACACACACACACACACACACACACACACACACAAAGCCGTACGTAAGAGCAATTTCACTACTCAACCGAACAAAATTACAATACATTAAGTTCTTGACAGGGATATTATTTGACTCCTTAGCAGGTGAGAAGGTGACGGAGGTGGGAGGAGAGGTGACGGCTGGGAATAGGAAAGGTAACCAAGGGATCAAGTGAAGGGAGAAGGAGAAAATGGGCGGGTAAGGGGATGCGAGAAGGGGAAACGAAGAAAAAAATAGCAAGAAATTTATAACTGCGAAATTATCAACTAAAGTAACAAGGAAAGAAAATGCAAGAAACGAAAGGGATTTTAAAGAAGTGGGTTGAGGGAAGGTGGGAGTCAGCATTAAGCAGTTGATGAGTGAACGTAGGAAGGAAGAGGAAGGAAAAGGGAAGCGGACAAATAGGTAAATGAAAGGTTGATTAGTAAGCAAATGAAGGGAAGGAAGGAAGGAAGAGGAAGTAAAGATAATGGATAAAAGGGAATAAGAATAAGGGAAACGTAAAGGGAGGGAAGGGGAAAGGGTAAGAACAGCTAACAAGAAGCAGAAGGAGAAAGGAGAAGAGGGGAAGGAAGCAAGCAGTGAAAAAAAAAATAATACGATAACAGAATGAAGAAAAGGATGGTAGAGGCGGAACTCCTTATACCGCACTCACTACTCTAACATCTACGGAAGAACAGAGCAGCGTGGCACTTTCTTGCGCCGTGGAGAATTTAGTTTAGTTTGTCCTTTTGTTTGAGGTTTGTGAGAGGAAGGAAGGAAGGAAGGAAAGGAGGAAGAGAGGAAGCAGGGAGGAGAGAGCAAGGAGGAGGAGTTGGTTGATATTTTTAGCGGAGAGAGAGAGGTAGAGAGGGAGAGAAAGGGGGGGGGGGGGGTCACTATATCATTCTGGCGTGAAAATTGTTTGGATAAAAATACCGAGGGGATGAAGGAGCAAAAGAAAGGAAGGGAAGGGAAGGGCAGGGAAGGGAAATGGGGCGAACGGAGAAGGGGAGGAATAGAAGGGCAAAAGAAGGGAGAAAGAAGAAGAAATCAGCGGAGAGTTCAAACTTATGCTGAATAATTACTTGCAGGAAATGTGGAAAGACTGAGAATTAGTAAGACTGGAGGGTCACATAATTATAAACGTAACAATGCGAGGGAAAAATACCGAGGAGAGAGAGTAAAAAGATTATGAATATATTTAGCTACATGAAAAATACTGCAGGAGGAGGAAGTTAGGAGTGAAAGGATAAAGAAAAAGGGTAAAGAAGAAAAAAACTATAGGAGGGGAAGAAGTTAAAAAGAGGAGGACTAGGAAAACGAAAAAGACGAGAAGGAGGTAAAGAAGGAGGAGGAAGAGGAGGATGAGAAAAGGGGAAGAGGAGACGAAGAAAGACTAGGAGGGGAAGAAACTAAAAAGAGGAGGATTGGATGAACGAAAAAGACGAGAAGGAGGAAAAGGAAGAAAGGAAGGAAATTGAGGATGAAAAAAGAGGAGGAGGAGGAGGAGGAAAATAAAGACAACAACGAGGTAAAGAGAAGAATAGTTGAGAGAGAAAAGAAGAAAAGAATAGTACAGAGAAAGAGGGAAATATATAAAGGGAGGGAGGAAGGGAGGTGGGTCGAAAAGAAGGAGGAGGAGGAGGAGGAGGAGGAGGAGGAGGAGGAGGACAATGCACAACTAACAATGATCACATTACAAGACTGCCCTAAACGGATTAACTCAATCAATGACCCGAGCTGTGGGGGTGCCGGGGACGAGACGAGGTGGGTGGGTGGGGAGGCGAGTTGGGGGGGTGTTGGGGTGAGGTGGGTGGATGGGGGTGAGGGGAGTTGCAGTGGTAGTGGTGGTGGTGGTGGTGGAAATTTAGTGGGCATGGTTAGGAGTTAGTTAGATGTTTTTTTTTTCTGGTTATTTGATGTATATGATTTTTTTTATGTATGTATTTATTCTGTGTGGGGGGGAGTGAGTGTACGTGTGTGTGTGTGTGCGTGCGTGTGTGTGTGTGTGTGTGTGTGTGTGTGTGTGTGTGTTTCTCTTACTACCCTGCTCATTACTTCCAGGTCCTGTTTCCTATCACTTATAGTCTCTCAATCAACTTTTCTTATTAACGCAGAAGTTAGATGACACACTCACGCCCATGTCCCACCTACAAAGAACATCTGCACTGACTGGCTGACTGACTTCGCTACTCTACTTTGGTCAGTATTCGAACCCTGGACAGACAAGGGGGGAGGCAGGGGGACAGGAGCAGGACGGGCAGCCCCACTAGGAGCAGAACGGGCAGCCACACTAGGAGCAGGACGGGCAGCCACACTAGGAGCAGGACGGGCAGCCACACTAATCACTCAAGCGCCGCGTCACCAGAAAACGAGAAGGCGGTGATTTCGGAACCAAGCAGCGGTGATTAGTGGTGATCAGAGGAGGTCCAGTCAGCTCCTCTGCATCTCCATTCTTCCCTACTCTACTCACAGCCTATGCCACTACTCCCTCCTCCTCCTCCTCCTCCTCCTCCTCCTCCTCCTCCTCCCGCGCACCACCCACGTCACCAGACATTCGGCACGGTCCTGATAATGGCCTCAGCAGCGGGTTATGGCGCAGTGATATATTTGTGGGCAGTAAGGTAATTGGATCAGGGGGGAGGAGGAGGAGGAGGAGGAGGCGAGGGGAAGAGAGGAGGGAGAAAAGAGGGAAAATTAGTGATTGACAAATTGGTGGGCGGAGAAAGTTATTTTGTGGGCGAAATATCGTGGCTTTCATGTACGTGATTGGTTAATGGAGCGTGTGTGTGTGTGTGTGTGTGTGTGTGTGTGTGTGTGTGTGTGTGTGTGTGTGTGTGCATGAAAGATTATCCTATTTTTTCTAGTTTTTGCAAATATTCTTTCAACAAATTCCATCTCTCTTCTTTTTTGCATATTTTGATTTGTCTGGCTCACTCGACGTTTTTTTTAATAATTTTTAGTTTTTGCAATTTCATGCGTGTTTTTTTTTTCGTAGCTGCGTCCGTGCTGATGAGTTTTGTCCAGGCAAGGTAGGCAGGCAGGTCGGTAGGTAGGTAGACAGGTAGATAGGTTGGTAGGGAGGGAGGGAGGAAGGTAGAGAAAGGCAGGCAGCAGATTAGTGCTTGAAAATGCGACACTAAAAATTCAATGTTATTCTTTTTTTTATCATTATTGTAGTTGAGCGTCACTGTTATTGTGATCATGACCATAAGAAGGTACAAATAAACAGTATGCTGAAGTGAGTGTGTGTGTGTGTGTGTGTGTGTGTGTGTGTGTGTGTGTGTGTGTGTGTGTGTGTGTGTGTGTGTGTGTGTGTGTGTGTGTATGCCGCAGGCCACGTGTAAGTTAGTGTGGCCACATGTGTCACCGCGGCAGCCACATCTGTCCCCTCATACACACACACACACACACACACACACACACACACACACACACACACACACACGCTGCATCAAATTTATCTCGTAATCGAATCTGCGGGGGAGGAGCCAAGACCACAGCCCCCCCCCCCTTTCCTCCCTCCCTCCCTTCCTTCCACCCCTCCATTTCCTCCTCTCCTCCCTCCCTCCCTCACTCCTTCCCTCCATTTCCTCCTTCCTTTTATCTCCGTCCCTACCTTACTATACCTCCATTTCCTCATTCTCTCTCTCTCTCTCTCTCTCTCTCTCTCTCTCTCTCTCTCTCTCTCTCTCTCTCTCTCTCTCTCTCTCTCTCTCTCTCTCTCTCTCTCTCTCTCTCTCTCTCTCTCTCTCTCTCTCTCTCTCTCTCTCTCTCTCTCTCTCTCTCTCTCTCTCTCTCTCTCTCTCTCTCTCTCTCTCTCTCTCTCTCTCTCTCTCTCTCTCTCTCTCTCTCTCTCTCTCTCTCTCTCTCTCTCTTAATTTTCTTTTTATTCCTTCCCTTCCCTTCCCTTCCCTTCCCTTCCCTTCCCTTCTTCCCTTCCCTTTCCTTCCCTTCTCCTAACTTTCCTTCCTCCCCTGACCTCCTCCCTTCCTTCCATTCTTTTCTTTCCCTCTTGTTGAAATTCTCCTCCTCCTTCCTATATTTTTCCAATGACAAATTCTCCTCCTCTTCCTCTCCATGGCTCCTGCTCTTCCCCTATCTCTTCCTCCTCTTCGTCATCATTTCACCTTTCCATTACTCTGTTTCCATCTCTTACTCCTACTCCTCTTCCTTCTCTTCCTCCTCCTCCTTCTCTTCCTCATATCTCCTCACCATCTTTTCTTCCCCCTCCATCTTCGTCTCATCTCTCCCTCACTCTTCCTCCTTCTCTTCCACGTTCTCTTCCTCATATTTCTTCTCTCATCTCTCCTGCACTCTACATCCTCCTCGCTTTGTCTCATCCGTCCTGTTTTTTTTTCTCTCCTTCTCTTCTTCCTTCTCGTCTTTCTTTTCATTCTCCTCCGCCTTCTCATTCTCCGTCTCTTCCTCTTCCTCCTACCCTCTCTCCTGCACCCTGCTTCCTCCTCGCTTGTCTCTGCGTCCTGTTTCTCTTTTTCTCTTCTTCCTTTGGTGGTCTCTCTCTCTCTTTCTCTCCCTCTCTTCCTCTCTCTTTCCCCTCTCCCATCCAATCTCTAATCCATTTCCGGTGTTATTATCCACCTTCTCCTATCTTCTACCCCATCGGAGAGAGAGAGAGAGAGAGAGAGAGGGAGAGGGAGAGGGGGGGTAGGGAGGTCTCAGTGGTGGTGACTTTGATGGTAACGACGTTATCTTATCAAGGAGAAGTGATCTTGTTTCTCTGATGAACCTGATTTCGTGCGTCTGATCAATGATTATTATACGAGAGAGAGAGAGAGAGAGAGATTGTGTACGTATTTGTTTGTGTATGAGTGAAAAAGATCTCGAGACAGGCTGACACACACACACACACACACACACACACACACACACACACACACACACACACACACACACATTATAGTCCTCCCTGCCGTACTCACATTCATTTCTTCACATCATCACTATCATCATTATCATCATCATCATCATCATCTCCCCGCACTTATCATTTTTCTTACTCTCATTCTCTGTGTCTCCTCATCTTCGTTTCTCTAGACTCCCTCATCTCATTTTGCTTATTCCCTTCAATTTCCTCTTTTCTATCCTTTTTTTTTTTCATCTTCTCCCCATCTTTTTCTCCTTCATCTCCTACACCCTCTTTCTCTCCCCTTTCCTCATTTTTAATCCCATGCTTTCTCATCTCTCATCCCCTCCCTCCCCTTCCCCTTACTTTTCCCCTCTTTCCCTTCACCTCCCCTATTCATCTACTACACTCCATCCTCCTTCTATTCATCTCTTTCTTCATTACCATTTACATATCTATTTAAATCTTGTTGCCATTAAATTAGTTAAGGAATATAAGACAACAGCATTCACGCCCATAAGAATACCTGGTGTGACGCTGCTTAGAGGGAGAGGCAACTTTTTGTTACTCTTTCAACCCGCCTCGACTCCCCCCCCCTTCCCCTTCCCCTTCCGGCGTGGCAATATGGCGGCCCAAGAGGGGAATGATTTCAAAAGAGATTAGCAGCCCAAAGTCTTTTAGTTGTATCCCGACAGGAGTTTGTGGGCGGGACGGAAACTACAGAGGAAAGGAGGGTGTGTAGAGTATGTGGGGAAGGAAGAAAGGAAGGTAGGAGGAGGAGGAGGAGGAGGAGGAGGAGGAGGAGAAGGAGGAGGAGGAGGAGGCATACAAGGAGAGCTTAAAATAGATTACACAAGTTAAATCTACTAAATATCAAAATAAATTAATCTTCATGTATTATTTTTTGTTTCGTTTATATTTTTATTGTCACTCGCCCGCCAGTTCTACCACCATGACCACTGCCTCTATTACTACTTCTACTACTGCTCCTCCTCCTCCTCCTCCTCCTCCTATTACTGCTACTGCTGCCACCATCTCTGCTTTCGCTTCACACCTATTCTCATCATTTCTCTTCATCCATAACTTTATATATATTCTTAACCTCCACAATAACCACTTGAAACCCACACCACCACCATTTCTTTAACCCCCACCCATTCCCTCCCTTCCACTTCCATCCCTAACACCACTACTGCTAACCCACCCCGATCACCTTCTCCATCACCTTCCACCACCACCACCACCACCACACCGCCGCCGCCACCGCCACACCCACACCACGTCCCCATGTTTTACCGTCCTCCCTTGTTCCTGCGGCGGCCCGGGGCGAACGAACGAAAGTCGGGGTCCTGAGGGAGAGAGGTCGCCCCCCACAAGCCCCTCATAAACCTCCCCTCACCTTCCCCTCTTCTCCCCAGGCCTCCCTTCTCCCCTCAATAATGCCTCAACCCCGCCACGCCCTCCCTCGCGAATCACCCCAATGTCCCCTATAATTAAGACCGATTTTGCCCCGACGGTGAAGTGGGTGAGCTCGGTCCTTGCGTCCGGCTGTAGTAAAGGTGATGTTCCGAGCGGCGAGGGCGGGCGAGGGGAAGCGAGGGGAGGAGGCTAATCTTAATCTCATAATACATACGAGTTTATTAGTGGGCTGCGATCTGAGGCAAATGTTTGTAAGCGGCGGCCGTGTTTGTGGCTCGCTGGCTAGCCCTCCCTCGCTCCCACCCTCCCTCCCTCCCTCATTCTCTAACTGTGTGTCTTTATTCTTCCTTTTGTCTGTTTCTTTCTCCCTCTCTCTTCCTGTCTATTTATCTATATTTATCATTTATATTTTATTTTCTCTATAATAGTTTCCTCCATTAATTTTTTCCTCCTCCTCCTCCACCTCCTTCAACTCCTACACGCTCATTGCTGCCTCTGTTTTTGTTTTGTCCCTTTGTTTAACTTGATCAATAATGTTCATCGTTTTTTTGTTGTGGTTCATATGATACACAGACACAAAGGTTCCAATTTTAAAGATTATTTCATCGTGTCCTTTTGTGCTATAAATTCATACACATACACACAAGTCATAATAATAATAATAATAATGATGATAATGAAAATGATATAAATAATGATAATAAAACATGACGTCAATTTTGTACACAGTGGCCTCAGTTTCCTCGTCCAAAGCAAAATAAAACGTTGAAAAAAATGCAAGTTATTTTTTGGCAGGCCCGCCGGGGAAAAAAGTACAAGGCAGGGCCGCCACTCCCGCACCCTCACCCTGACCACCTCTGTAGGAGCAGGGGCTGTGTTGTCCCTGTGAATCACCTCCCGCCTCAGGTATTGTAACATGACTTTAAATCTTACTTGTCAAAGAATGTGATGATGATGATGATGATGATGATGATGATAGCGACAATGTGGATATTATTATTATTATTATTATTATTATTATTATTATTATTATTATTATTATTATTATTATTATTATTATTATTATTATTATTATTATTATTATTATTATTATTATTATTATTATTATTATTATTATTATTATTATTATTATTATTATTATTATTATTATTATTATTATTATTATTATTATTATTATTATTATTATTATTATTATTATCATTATTATTATTATTATTTTTATTATTATTATTACTATTGTTATTGTTTTGTTACTGTAATTTACGTTATTCAGAGAGAGGTTGCGCAAATAAACAATGGAAAAATTCTCATGCTCGAGTACACACACACACACACACACACACACACACACACACACACACACAAACACACTGCCGGCTGTTGCCAAAATTAATATCCTGACAGACCGCGCGTGTGTGTGTGTGTGTGTGTGTGTGTGTGTGTGTAGGTAAGAATAAACGTCATCCGGCAGACATGATAAAAACGAGTCATATGGAAATGTATTTTATTTTAATCTGTCTGACAAAAGTAAGTAAATGAAAATAGAATGAGAGTGAAGTTATGGGCGGCACAAAAGAAAAAAAAAGATAAGGAAAATAAATTGATATCGCAGTCAATCAAAGGAAAAGAAATGTAATAAATATATAATAATGATAATGATAAGACTAACCGATAAGTTAAGAAATAATAATGATAAGAATAGCTACGACTAAGGAGAGGAATGAAGAAACACAAATTATATAAGAAAAATAATGAAAAATAGAAGACGATGCCGATTATAAAATTGAAAAAAAATGAAGAAACAGCAATGAAAGGAATTGCTAAGCCTTCTTTCTTATGTTACGCAGAGGAGGAGGAGGAGGAGGAGGAGGAGGAAGAGAAAGAGGAAGAGAAGGTAAAACAAAGAAAAGAAAAAAATAGCATACTTTGGAAAGAAAAAAAATAGGAAATACTAAAAAATACTTTGGGGAAGAAAGGACAGGAAAATGTGAAGTAGAGAAATAGATATGTGTGTGTGTGTGTGTGTGTGTGTGTGTGTGTGTGTGTGTGTGTGTGTGTGTGTGTGTGTGTGTGTGTGTGTCATGTGCGTTTCTGACTTCCTTCGTCGTCTCCTTTGTGCGTGTGACGTCATCCGGGAAATCCCCCTCACGTCCCCCTGGCGGCCACATGGTGTGTTTTGAGGAGAGAGAGAGAGAGAGAATAAATTGTATATACTATACGCAATATCACTAATTCTCTCTCTCTCTCTCTCTCCGCGTTAAACACTTCGCTTCACTCCTCGGATCGATTTTAGTCAGGATTATACCTTTATTTTTGTCCCTTTAAGCCGCGGACTGGGCGATGAATGACTGAGTGACTGGCCGAGGGAGGGAATGCGTTTGTGAGGGCGGGAGGGAGTGCATATTATGAGTGAATGATTGAGTGAGTGAGTGAATATCATGTGTGAATGAGTGAGGCAGTCAGTGTAGGAATGAGTGAGTGAATAAGTGATTGAGGAAGTAAACAGGTTGATGGATGAATAAATGTAAATATGGTGATAAGTAATTAGAGAAAGAAAATACATTAGTGAAGTGAAAAAGAAATAACGAAAAAAATAGAACGAGGAAGTGAGTGAGTGAGGGAACAGGTAAACAGGTCGGTGGGTGAATAAATGTTAATAAGGTGATAAGTATTAGAGAATGGAAATACATTAATGAAGAGATAAATAAATAACGAAAAACAAAAGCGAATTTGAAATATATATTATGTGGTTTGTGTATTATTATTATTATTGTTGTTGTTGTTATTATTATTATTATTATTATTATTATTATTATTATTATTATTATTATTATTATTATTATTATTATTATTATTATTATTATTATTATTATTATTATTATTATTATTATTATTATTATTATTATTATTATTATTATTATTATTATTATTATTATTATTATTATTATTATTGTTATTGTTGTTGTTTTATTTCCATCATTATTTTTATTATTATCATTATTGAAGTGGAAGAAAAAATGAATGAAAATGAAGAGAGAAGGAAAGGTGACGTAGGAGGAAATGGAAGGGATGGAGGAGAGGAAAAAGAAATGCAAGGGAGGAGAGAGAGAAAAAAATTACACTGTATTAAACAACTACAATGAGAGACGTGGAGAAAAATGGTTTAATTAAAATATATAATAACAATGAGACCGCCAACCACCGCCACCACCATGCACGCCACCACAACGAAACCACCACCACCACCACCACCACCAACGACTTATCACCATCATCACCATACACCATCATCACCACCATCACCACTTCATCCTCACCAGCATCACTACTTACCGCCACCACCATGACCATCACCACCCTCACCTATCCCTACCATTACCACCACCATACTCACCACCCATCATCACCATCACTGCACCACCACCACCTTCAGCCTCAGTTCCCCCCCCCCTCTTTTCCCCTGCCCCTCCCTCCCTTCCCCTGCCGCCCCCTCCCTTCCCCTGTCGCCCCCTCCCTTCCTTGCCGCCCCCTCCCTTCCCCTGCCTCCCCCACCCTTCCCCAGCCTCTCCCTCCCTTCCCCTGTCGACCCCTCCCTTCCCTGCCGCCCCCTCCCTTCCCCTGCCTCCCACACCCTTCCCCTGTCGACCCCTCCCTTCCCCTGTCGACCCCTCCCTTCCCTGCCGCCCCTTCCCTTCCCCTGCCGCCTCCTCCCTTCCCCTGCCGCCCCCTCCCCCCCCCGACTAGCGTGATGCACAAGCCCCTCTCAGCGCCACAAGCGAGCAAAATGTGGAGAGTTACAAGCAATTACCTGCAGCTGCTCAGGTAATTAGGTTAGTTAGAGAGTTACTGAAATTATGTGCCTCGTGTGCTCCTGGTATGTATTGTGTGTGTGTGTGTGTGTGTGTGTGTGTGTGTGTGTTCTCTCACTTACATATAATACAAGTAATTATAGTAGTAAGGAGAAAAAAAGTACAGATGATGATAATGATAAAAATGGTGATAATAATAGTAAAGATGGTAATTATGATGATGATATCCATAACGCTGATTTTTTTGATAATTCGTGACGGGATTTTTTTAAGTTTGGCTCTTTTTTTTCTTATTCCTTTCCGTAGATTTATATTTTGTTTTCTTTTTTCATTATAATTCTTCATTTCTCTTCACATACCTGCTTTCCATGCCGTCTTTCCGCCTTTTTATTAACACATGATGCTTTTTTCTCCCTTTTCCCTCTCGTTTCTGTAGTTATTTTCCTGTTCTTTTCCTTTTCTCTCTCTCTCTCTCTGCCCCTTCTCCCCCCCCCCCTTTCTCTCTCTCTCGTCCTCGCCCTCTGTTGCTCACTGCCCGGAACGGTTAACTCTCAAAAGGGGAGAAGAATGAACATTAGAGTGAATAACAGAGAATCAGACATGTCGAGAGGAAGATTCAAAACAATGGACAATGAAGGAAGAATAGACTCAACTCGATCGCGGGGGGAGAGAGAGAGAGGGGGGGTAAGGGAGAGAGGGAGAGAGAGAGAAAGAGGGAAAGAGAAAGGAGGAAAGAAGTGAGGGTGGAAAGGCAGTAGCAAAAGGAGGAGGAAAATGAGGAGGAAAATGTGAAAAAAAGAAAAGTAAGAAAAGGAAACAGGAAAAAAAAGGGAAGACCAACTGAATGTGTTTGTAATTAATTTTGACCCGGAAACTTTATTATAGTGAATCGAAGACATGAGTAAGATAATATTGGAATGGAATGGACAGGAGAGTATTCGATCCTACATAGAAGGGACAAGGAACGAAGGAAGAAAGGAACTGAGGGAGAGAAGGATTGAAATAGCAGGAGAGAGGAGGAGGAGGAGGAGGAGAACCTGAAGTAGCATTGGTCGTAAGGATGAAAGGAAGAGTGAGGGAGTGGATGAGTGATTGAGAGAGTAAGGGAGTGAAAGGGCGACAAGGTGAATGAATGAGAGAGAGAGAGAGAGAGAGAGAGAGAGAGAGAGAGAGAGAGAGAGAGAGAGAGAGAGAGAGAGAGAGCAAGGCACTCCCCTGCCCTCCCCGTGTCCGGCATCTTTTGTTTGTGTTCAGCCGTCGCGACCCCGGAGGCCGTGAACAAAGGCGGGAGGGCGGAGGAGAGCGCGACCCACAATGCCTCGAGAACACAAACAAAAGAAGAGAGCGCAGGGGATTAGGCCACTGAAAGACAATCGCGGAGGTCCCCCGAGGTGCCACGGAGGCCCCGCGGGGCTGAGAGTGTTCCAAGGGGACGGACGGGGCGAGCTGGGTGGGTACTACAAGAAAAAAAAAAGAGCTCCAGAAAAAGGGTGTAGCGGGGCCGGTCACAACTTGGCGGAGACAGCGAGAAGAGGCAGAGATGAACAGGTTTAGCGGATAGAAATAACGCGAGGATACATACACTTGTGGATGGGGAAAAGGCAAAGGTAACGTTGGGAGCATACACTATAGCTGAGCGTGGCGGATTGTGGTAGGAGAGAACCCATAAACCCCGGCAGATGCTAAGTAAAGGGTTCTCAGGAGCTGTCATGGGAAGGCCGAATATATAATCGTCCTATATCTCTGTGTATCTCTGTGATTGTAAAGTCGGAAAACAGATGAACGATGTAAAGTGCGTGCCTGTGTGTGTCATGGCTCACGAGGAACCAATTCTGCAGGTTATGATGATCTTGCTGTGGCTTTGCGGGTGACTCTTATCTGAGCTGCGTCGCGTCGTGGAGATTGCTGTGGGCTGTGTAACTCGTATATATCTGTTTGGAGGGTTGGTGTTTATTCTGTATGTCTCGAATGTTTTTTTTTAATAATATTTGGGAGTTTTCTTTAATTATCTACTGACGGTTACTCTGGGTTGTCCTTAATACTTGTGAATGATGGCAACGCAAAGGTCTCATTAGATCGTCTTGTGTAGCAGATGGCTGGTGATCCTCTCTTATCAGCTTATTGGCGATGCTTCCAAACTTTGCTCATGCTGACTCTTTGTTTGGCCAGGTTAATTGTGTGTGTGTGTGTGTGTGTGTGTGTGTGTGTGTGTGTGTGTGTGTCGCCTAGATAACATTTGTCAACTGATGCACCGGAACAATAAAAAGTTATATTTGTTCGACACACACGCACACGCACACACACACACACACACACACACACACACACACACACACACACACACACACACACACACACACACACACACACGTCAGTCTAAGGGTCCGCGGTGTGAGGCGGGGCTGTGCGGGGCGTCGGGTCCTTCACAACCTCGCGTCATGGGAGGCGTTGCCGGTGTACCAAGCCGCCTCGAGTTAAAACTTGCATCAGAAAGTCCCTGCAGTTTTAATCTGAAGCAGGACAGGCAGCGCAGCGCCGAGCAAGGCCGCTGGATGCTACATAAGGACGATTTGCCTCTTCTTGCCGCGTCTCCGAAGTGGCGGGGTGTGGGGACGCCCCGGCGGGACCCTCGCCTGTTTTACACTAATCCTGCGCGCTCGCCCATTGCACCGCGGCACCCCCGGAGTCGCTGTCGAGTGAAGTGGAGGAGAAATGCAGCAAGATCCTCTTATGTACGCATCGCCCGGCAGCCGCTGGTGTGAGGCTGTGATCGCATCAAAGGAGACGGAACACGCCACTCTTGCAGCCTAATCGCTTCACCCTCAGCCGACATGCCGCGTCCTTGTCGCGGCGGCGTCTTGGAGACACTCCACGCGCCAAGCCGCTGCCTTGGCGCGCGGTTTGCCGTGCCGGGAGTGTTAAGAGGTCAGGCTTGCCACTGAGCCTGGACAGGGGACAAGCACGACCTCTGATGTTTGTGACCTCTGCTTGCTTGCCTGGATCCCTTTGTCGCTGTCGCCCGCGTGATCTCACAAGACGTCAAGTGTTTGCATCCTCTTGTGAATCGGTGCTCCTGATTTTGTTAGTTTTTGCTTTTGTTTTGGATGCTCGCGATGTTGCGGAATAATATGCGTATCATGTGTGTTTTCTTTGGTGAGTTTTGTTTTTACAGAGGCAAAGAGAAACCAAACACTTTCTTCAGATTTCTTTTTTCGAGTTTCAATCGTAATGTTTGTTTTATCTACCCTTTCCTCCCATCCATGATTTACACACCTATCTTTTTCCTCCACCCTCATCCTGTCTCCTCCACCTTTAGATCACCTCGCCATTTCTTTCCTCCACCTTTAGATCACTCCGCCATTTCTTTCCTCCACTTTATGATTTACACACCCATTTCTTTCCTCCACTTTATGATTTACACACCCATTTCTTTCCTCCACTTTATGATTTACACACCCATTTCTTTCCTCCACTTTATGATTTACACACCCATTTCTTTCCTCCACCCACATCCTATTGCCTCCACCCTCAGACCCCCGCAGCTTCTTCCCTCCACCCTCAGACGAGCCCGCCGTTTACACCTTTTTCACCCACACAGACGCGCACACAACCTTCCTCGGCCCCACTTTTCCTTCCGCCACAGCTCCTCGACCTCCACGTTCAACCTTTTTCCCAACCCAATACTTTTTCCTCCCCACAACTTCCCTGCCCACCCACCCACCCGCCCCGCCCACCTTCCCTCTCTCTACCTCCAACGCCCACCCAAAAACCCTCTCCGCCTCGAGTTTATCCTCACCACCACCACCACCAGCCTCCCTCCCTGCCCTCCCTCACCTCTCTCACTCTCACACAGAAAAAAAAAAATCCCAACACTAGTTTATCCTCGCTCTCTTATACCTACCTACCTCCCCATCCCATCCCATCCCCAGCCTCTCTTACCCTCCCTCTCCCTCCCCTTCAGCAGTACCTATGTTCCGTAGCCGCCAGGTTCCTGAAAGCCACTTCGGCGAGGGTGCTTCAGGAGCCACTAAGCTGTGAACGCCACAATCTCGCCCTCGCCAGCCCGCCCCGCCAATGGCCCACGCATCGCCGGGGTCCAATCACTCTCGCCCCTCCATCACCACACATTTGCTGACGGTGTAGTGGCTTCTAATACCCACTAGGCGTGCACTTGCTTGTCCCCGCCTGCAAGTGCTGCCTGGTCCGCTGTTCATTACTTCGAGCTGTTGTTTTGAAGTAATTTATCCCGTTTTTTATTTCGTTTTTTGCGTGATATTGTTTGTGTGTTTGTGGAAAGCATAGGTTTATTTACTCCCTGTACTCCACCTCCACCTCTCCTCTTATGTTCTCTTCTCTCCTCCCCTCCTCTCCTCTTCCTTACCACATCTTTAACCTTTATTTTCTTCGTGTTTTTGCTCCTTGTAATGATTTATTTCTTCAGATGATGATTGTGTTTATTCTTTGTTCTTATTAGTATTATTTTTGTTTTCATTTCTTTCGCCTTCATTCTTCTTGCCTTGTTTCTATTTATTTTTAGCGGAATTGCCTGCGTGGCGGTTCCTCTACCCCTCCTACCTCTCTCTCTCTCACTCTCCCTTCCCCCCTCTTTTTCTCCCTCGCTCTGCCTCCCTCTCTCTGCCTCCCTCTCTCTCGCTCTCTCTCTCTCTCTCTCTCTCTCTCTCTCTCTCTCTCTCTCTCTCTCTCTCTCTCTCTCTCTCTCTCTCTCTCTCGCTCTCTCTCTCGCTCTCTCTCTCTCTCTGCCCGACACACACACACACACACACACACACACACACACACACACACACACACACACACACTGTTTCTTTCTTTGTTTACCTTCCTTCACCAGGCAGAAAATTAGCGTAAAATTACTTTGTTATTATTATTTTTGCAGAATCGCGCGCCGAACTCGAGTCCGCGCTTATTTTGTGAGGGTAAGGACCGTGTGGGAAAGAAACCTTGTGTCCGAAGCAAGCGAAGGAGGAGAAGGAGGCGGAGGAGGAACGAGAAAGGAGGGAAAGAATGGGAAAAACAAGCGAGGTCAGAAAGACGGAATAATTTGCCTTCCTGTGTTTCTTTGATTAGTTGTTAGGCGGAGAGAAAGGCGGAAAGAGGGAGGCAAAGAAAGAGAGTAGGAGAAAAGACGGAGAGAGAGAAAGAAGGAGAGGGAAGGGGGGGGGGGTAAGAAAGAAGGGTATTTAGTTGAAGGACTATACTCCCTCACTGCTGCCTTCCCTCCTTCTTACCCCCCCCCTTTCTCTCTCTCTCTCTCTCTCTCTCTCTCTCTCTCTCTCTCTCTCTCTCTCTCTCTCTCTCTCTCTCTCTCTCTCTCTCTCTCTCTCTCTCTCTCTCTCCAACTTTAAACCGTCAAAAATACTGTTCTGAGTCGTAGTTTTGAGAGAGAGAGAGAGAGAGAGAGAGAGAGAGAGAGAGTAAATAAAACGTAATTATACGAAATATTACACATTTCGAAAACAAAAATAATCAGATAGAAAAATAATGACAGAATGCAGAAGGAAAAAAAATAAATACTCGAGAAAAATATAAAAATACGACAATAAAAGCAAAGCAAATGACATAAAAAAGATGATTTGACGCACGTAACAAAAATAAAGAAAATAATACAGGGCAAGCTATTTTAAGCAACAACATACCTCACGCAAGAGTTTAATGAAAAGGAACAGGTAAGGCTTGGACGATGGTTTCACTCTGCTTTTGTTGTTGTTACGAGTAAAGTAATGATATGGAAGTATTGATGACAGAGGAAGCGAAAAAAAAAATGTAGATTAAAGAAAAATAGGTTCAAGGAGAGATAAAAAAGAAGAAAATTAAGAAAATAAATTAAAATGAGTTAGAGCCACAATATAAAAAAAAGACAAAAGAAAGATACATAGAAAAATAAACTTCAAGGAGAGAGAAGAATGAGAAAAGTAAGAAAAGAAAAAAAGAGGGAGAAAAGCAAACAATAGGAAAAAGGAGGGAGAAAAAAGAGAACAAAGAAGTAGAATGATGCAGGAAAAGGAGGAAAATAAGAGAAAGAAAGAAGAAAACAAGAAAGTAAGTTAGGAGAAGTAAGAGACAGAGATAAGAGGAAAATAAAGGAAAAGAAAATAGTATAAAAGAAAAAAGAAGGAAAAAAGTGAGGAAGAAAAGAGAAAACAAAGGAAAAGAAAGAAGGAGGAGAAGGAATAAAATGAGAAAAAGTTTAAAAGGGAGAAATAGGAAGAAACTGGATAATAAGATTTCAAGAACAGAGAAAAGGAAGAAAATAAGGAGAAAAAGAAAAGGAAGAAAACATAGGAGAGAAAGAAAGTGGAAGCAAACTGAAGAAAAGGAAAAGAAAGAAAATATAGGGAGAAGAAAAGGTAAATAATGGAAGAAAATAAAGAAAAGGCAAATAATAAGCCAGCCTGGGCCACGGGAGAGAGGGAGGGAGCCAGCCTCGCCTCCATTGTCTGACGGCCGAGCAACAAAACTTTCCCACAAAAGCAACAACTCCCTCAGAAATGAAACTTGCACAACTACTCTCTCTCTCTCTCTCTCTCTCTCTCTCTCTCTCTCTCTCTCTCTCTCTCTCTCTCTCTCTCTCTCTCTCTCTCTCTCTCTCTCTCTCTCTCTCTCTCTCTCTCTCTCTCTCTCTCTCTCTCTCTCTCTCTCTCTCTCTCTCTCTCTCTCTCTCTCTCTCTTTTTCTCCCCCCACCCGCCCCTCCTCCCTCTCTCCCCTTCCTTCCTTCCTCTCTCCCTCCCTCTCTCTTTCTTTCTTTTCGAAGCTAAACAACAACAAAAGCTGCTAAGTTTGGGGCCGACGCGATCCTACACACACACACACACACACACACACACACACACACACACACACTTACACATGCACACACAGTAATGTTATCCGCGGTAGTTATATTTGTAATCACGACCGTAATGGTGATAATAATAGTAACCGTGATGAGAAAATTGCGTAATTCCTCCCCGACACCGAAAATAGAAAAGCTGCGGCCTTACTTACATTCCTCAGTAATAATAATAGTAATCACCCGAGCGTCCATTTTCTTTTAGCCGCACACATTTTTTTTCTGTTACTTCTTTTCTTGCAATTATGAATAAAAAAAAAATTCCTCCCTGTGCTTTACTGTTACTCGTTCTCTTTTTCCTCCTCCTCCCTTTCCTCCTCCCTTTCCTCCTCCTCCTCCTCCTCCTCCTCCTCCTCATCATCATCATCATCATCCTATCATCATCATCCTCTTGTTTCTACTTCTACTTCAACTACTACTACTACTACTACTACTACTACTACTACTACTACTACTACTACTACTACTACTACTACTTCTTACTACTACTACTACTACTACTACTACTACTACTACTACTACTACTACTACTATTACTACTACTACTACTACTACTACTACTACTACTGCTGCTTCTCCTTCTACTACTACTACTACTACTACTACTACTACTACTACTACTACTACTACTACTACTACTACTACTACTACTACTACTACTACTATTACAACCACCATCCCCATCGCCCCCCTCCCCCCACCACCCTTACCACACCACCACCCCCACTCCAACCAGCACCCACCCCCACCACCCCACACCACTAAAAGGGAATTAAGTTTTATAGGCGTTTCCCTTTCGTAACAATTTTCCCGCCCTTTTTAATGCATTATTCGTAGTACGTCCTCGTGGCCGGCTGATCCGTCCTCGTTATGCGTTAATTCATAGCAACGATAATGCGCTTAATGACGTAATGAGTACAGGCCAGGTTAATGAGGCACAGGGAAAGGCTTTAATGTTGCTACCTGTCCACCTTTCTGCATGATGGGTTCGGCTGTGCTTGTATGTGGAAAGTGAAAGTGGAGGGGAAGAAGGTGCGGAGGGGTGCTTGTGGATTGGTAGTAATAGTAGTTATAGTAGTGGTTGTAGTAGTAGTAGTAGTAGTGATGGTGATGGTGGTAGAGGTCGTGGTCTGCAAGTGTTGTAGTATATTTAGATTTTTACATTTGTATTCATATGTTCGTTTGGTAAGTGGGAAAGGATGTTTGTTTCGTATAATTATAAAGTAGTAATCATAACTCTTCTATCAGAGTGTGTTTCGCCCCATTCCTTCCCTTAGTTCATTTAGTCATTTTATTGTTTAATCCTATTTTGTCATTTGTATACTTTCAGCTGTATATTTTTATTGTCTTTTTTTCATCCCGCTACTTATCATTTTTTTCTAATATAGATCATTTAAATCAACATGTTTATTCACTCTATACTATCGTCATTCATACCGCAAACTCCACGCATTCACCGTGTGATGGACGACGCGGGTTCGAATCCGCCGCTACCACCTGGGATTTTTCAGTCACCGCCGAGTGGCTTAAGACTACCCACATGCTGTCCTGAAGACCACCCATCGACCCGGACCCTAGAGGAAACCGTCCACGTGAATCAAGAACAAGCTCCGAGGGGCAGCATAAGCCAAGAAAAGATGGCGCCACTCTAAAACACTTGCCTGCGCCATGACGGGCTGGGGCCGACTACGATCCAGGCCCCTCAAGAAAGCCTACCGGCGCTATAGGCTGGCACGTAAAAAAAGAAAAAGGAGAAACAGGAAAAAAAAATAACAAAAGGTTCAGGAAGAGAAGAAAGAAGAAAAATAAAGGAGAAAAGGGAGAAAATGTGGGAAAGAAAGAAAATGGGAGCAAAATGAAGAAAAGGAAAAAGAAGAAAATGTGGGTCCTTTATTTTTATTCCTATTTTTCCTGCATCTTTTATTAGCTTTTTTCTTTATACTAACTAACTGCCGAACTAACTAATACACCCTTTTCCCGTTTCACTTTATTCTCTTAAGTCGTATTAATTTTATCGCTTAACTTATTCCTCCACTTTTCCCCGCCGCCGTTCTATTTAGCGCGTCTATTTCCATTCCGCGTAATCCACCGTGCAGTACTTTTTTTCATTTTATTCTTTACTTCTTCCCCGCCGGCGTCGTTTGATCATCCGCCTCTCCTCATTGGCCACTTTTATCGTCACCCACTCCTTCCTTCGCCTTCTCTCCGCCTCCTTCACTCCTCCACTCCATCCATCTCCATCCCGTTCTCTCTCCCCCCCACCTCTTCACCTCCCCGTCAACAGCTGGTTCTCTCCCCACCCTCCTGTATCTGGCTACGTCTTCGTCTCATATACACACACACACGTCTACAACAAAGCTCCTCCGCTGCCATGCCCATCCCCCCAAGTAGCCTCGTCTCCTGCCCCCTGTGTCTGGGTAACCTCCTTGCCTCCTCGTTCTCGCCGTCGTCACTCGAACTCGCTGGTCTAAGTCGTGGCCGCTCATTAGAACACGGCGTCTGCGGAGTGACACCCGTGAAATTCCTCCTCTAGGTGTGAGTGGGTGAGGCAAGCTACTGACCGGGTGTTTCCTCCCTCTCTCCCTCCCTTCTCTCCCTCCTTCGTCTCTTTCCTCCCTTCAGCCCTCCCTCGATATTGGGGGCCATCCATCTTCCGCTGTAAGATTTGGGAGGCCAGAGATTTTCCGGTTGTTCTAATATATATTTTTTCCTTTCTTTTATTCGCCGGGAAAGTTATGTAAGGCGTGGTTTATCTCTTTCTTTGGTGTTTCCTCCCAATCGCGAGTTATTGTTCCCTAGTGTTCTCTCCCAGTCTCCAGTTATTGTTCTCTATCGTTCTCTTCCAGCCCTAGGTCACTGTTCTTTGGTGTTCTCTCCCAGCCTCCAGTTATTGTTCTCTATCGTTCTCTTCCAGCCCTAGGTCACTGTTCTTTGGTGTTCTCTCCCAGCCTCAAATCACCGTCCTCCAGTGTCCTCTCCCAGCCTCCAGTTATTGTTTTTTATCGTTCTCTTCCAGCCCTAAGTCACTGTTCTTTGGTGTTCTCTCCCAGCCTCAAATCACCGTCCTCTCGTGTTCTCTCTCTGTCTCCAGTACCTAACCGTTACTTGATGGTCTCTCCCAGCCTCTCCTCCAGTCAGTGTTCTCAGTTCTCTCCCAATATCTGTCCATCCGTGAGTTACCAATCGCAGCTCTCCTCATCTGCAGTGCCATTAAATCATGAACACAGTGCCTCTACATGTTGGCATCGGCCCCTCCGTGCACCACACATACACACACACACACACACACACACACACACATGCACACCCATCCCCCCCACACCTACCTGCCCGCAACGCCCCTCCCCCTTCTATACCCACATGCTCATTCCCCTTCCATTCCGTCCCCTCGCTGTATACACCTGACCATTCTGTGCTCATGTCTGTTCTGTATGTGTATGTATGTGTATGTATGTTCTGTGTTCATGCCCATTATGTTACCCTTCACTCATTTATAGGGCGTCATTGTACATATTTTTGCACACTATGTTGTAGGTCTAACTCTAATTGTATTTTTTTAAACATTTTTTTTTAATTCTCCAGGATTTTTTTTGTTTATATTCGTGTTAGTTTTTTCCTCTTTGTTCTACTGTATCCCATTGTTACATCAAGTTCGTTTTCGATGCATTCATTCCCTCTCATATTTTGACGCTCCATAACACTCACAATCATTTTTTTTTTTTACATTACTCGCTTCTTTCTTGTCGTCAGTGTCCCTTCCTGATTCTCCTTCCCTCTCCTCCATATTTTGACTCCATAACAATTACATTCATCTTTTTTTGTACATTCTTCACTTCATTCGTGTCGTCAATGTCCCTTCCTGATTCTCCTCCTCCTCCTTTTCCTTTCGCTAGCCCTGCCTCCCCTCCACCCGTCCTCCCCTCCTCCTCCCCTCCTCCTGCTCCCCCTGCGTCCCCTCGGGCTGCTAAACATCCTCGCCAAGTGCTGATGACAAAAGCTCATCAATAACCACGTATCGGGCGGCGGAAACACGTGTACTGGCGGGGAGATGCGCGGCCCGGGGTAGGCTGCGGGCGGAGGGAAGGACCGGGAGGGAGAGGGGAAGGATAAAACACGTGTGCGTTCAGAATTGGATATTAATGGATGGGGTTGTCGAGGGTCATTACGGGGTGTTGTCAGTGTATGAGGGGGAAGAGGGGAAGGGGTGCATGGGGAGTGGGGAGGGGTGACGACTGGCCGGCCTGTCAAGTGCTGTGCTCAAGTGTGTGGGGAGGAAACGGGGGTGGCTAAAGAGGGGAGGTCGCAGTGGGGTGATGGGGTGAATGTATGTAAAGCGTATATGTAAAACAAGGCTATGAAAAGGGTTTATATTGCCAGCGTAGCATTAGGGGGAGAGGGGGGGAGGTTTGTGTGTGTGTGTGTGTGTGTGTGTGTGTGGGTGGATGGTTGTTTGGATGCAAGTAGAATTGTTATATTCGCTCTAAAAACTCCAGAAATGTGACGATTCTTTTTGTTAGTTGTTAAAGAATAATGTTTTTGTTCCACTCGGTA
Source organism: Eriocheir sinensis (assembly GCF_024679095.1). Taxonomy (NCBI): domain Eukaryota; kingdom Metazoa; phylum Arthropoda; class Malacostraca; order Decapoda; family Varunidae; genus Eriocheir; species Eriocheir sinensis. Next base: position 17,335,073 of record NC_066529.1, read on the forward strand.
CCTTTCGTCCTTTCGGTTAACTGGTTTCCCCGTTTAACCGTAAGCTGTGTACCGTGAGTGTGTACCGTGAGTGTGTACCGTGAGTGTGTACCGTGACTGTGCACCGTGACTGTGTACCGCGACTGTGTGGTGACTGTGTACCGTGACTGTGCACCGTGATTGTGTACCGTGAGTGTGCACCGTCAGCTGTGGACCGTCAGGTGTGGCCTTAATTTGCCGGTTCTAAAGGTCGCTTCCAAATATCAGGTTTGATAGTTCATAAATTCCGGTCTTGTTAATGGTTTGGAGTATTGTACAGAGTTATCGGATTTTGTCTTATCATCTTTTTGGGTAGTTTTCATGCTTCTAGGTTAGACGTGCACTTTTAGTTAGTTTTGAGGTTAAACCACGTCCCTTCCTCCAGTTAAGTAATAAGAAGTAATTCAGTTCTTCGTTTTCGCCTCGTGTGACCAAGAAGGAAGGGTTCGTCTGAGCTCCCGTGCGTCGCGTCTCCGTGCCGTGCCACCCAGCGTGCCTCCCTCACCCCCCGCCCCAGGCACCCCGCCACACACTAATCCGCTGACTTGCTGTGTTCCCGCTGTGGTCTGGTAAAGTTACTGGGCAGCTTTGTGGGTTGCTGAGGCATTAGCAGTATAGGATAGCAGAATACGAGCCACCCGGAGCCACAGACCTAAGTAGTGCCATCAGCTGCGGCGCCAGGCGGGGGACGGCAGGGGGCGAGCGTGCCGCTGCCTGCACTGCGGCCTTGTAGTACACCTGCACCTGCCAGCATTACCGTGTAGCATCGACCAAATCCTCTTAGTGGTCGTAGTGGCGGCGCCGCCCTCCACCGTAATTACCTTCCATATTAACAGGGAGGGGCGCCGCCCTACCGCCCAATCAATAACTCTCATTCCATGACAGGTCGACCAGCCCCGGATGGCCCGCCACGGCACCTTCAAAGCAAGGCTCTTCGCGGCAACATTTTCCAGGCTGTGAGCTTCCCCAAAGACCCACAAAACAAGCCTAGCATAAGCCCATTTACCGCGCACCCTCCAGCATTCAGTGACGACCGACAAGAGTTTGTTGGGCGAGACAAAAACCCTCTTTTGCCGCGACGCTTTACAGGCCATCAGCCGCGGTGCTCCGGGAGAAGCATAACCCTTTGCCTCAGCATCGGTGGTGCTCGCCGGCGCGGTGTTCCCCGGCCATAAACAACACCCAGTAAGCCGCTGTATTGACACCCCTCGGAGCCGCGCGGGGAGGCGAGCACCGGCCGCCCCGCCATCTGTCGGCTCTCACGGGGGTGAATGAAACGCAGAGGCATTGTTGTGGCGGCGGGATCCGATTAGGCGTGTTTCTCTTGTTTCGGACGGTGTACAGCGCAGGATGTCCCCTCCCCTCCCCTCCCCTCCACCCGCCTCCCCCGTGCCAGCCCACACCTCCTCCAGGGCCCGGCAGATGCAGAGCAGAGCAGGTAATGCCCGGCCGGTTTACCTCACGCACACATAATGCACCGCCGCTTGTTTACACCAGATTACCGCTGTTACGCCGCCTCGCCGCCGCCGCCACCGCTCACCATTTTGCAAACGGCCACACAAGGCTATCGATCAGCCCGATATGGAGGCAGTAAAACACGCTGCTTCAGGCACACACGCGGCGCAACAATCATGCGAGCGACAAAGGTGAAAAAATACAAACACGGGAGTCTGGAAATTTCGAGTATGTTATATAATGTTCCCTCGTACCCTTCCTTCCCTTCGCCTTGCTCCGCCTTGCCTCGCCTTGCCTCGTCCCCTTATGCAGTGTGTTGCGGCAGGAGGAGGAGGGATGGGGAGTATACAGAGGGAAGGAGGGGAGGGGAGGAGGGGGCGGTCAGCTGCAACAGGAGTATTAATGCAACACAACCTGGATTTCCCGACTCCTGAAGCGGCTGAGACACGTGTTCGGGAGCCGCGGAGGACGCCTCAGCCCCGACCCCACGCGCGAGGACTTCCACTTCGCTAGCTCCTGTTTTTCTTGCTCCTCGCGACATCAAAGCGAAGGAAAATAGATTAGAATGGTCAATTGCTGCTATTATATGAGTTGCCTGTGTGTTGCGAAGGTTTTATGGGGTGGTTATAGTGTTTTTTGTGTGTTTCAGGTGAGTGGGCGCGGAGAGGCGAGGTCGAGGTCACGGCAGGTGTTGGAACAAGGTGACTCCGCGGACCTCTGAGACGGGTCTGGGTGAGTTCCATTAGCCTGCCTCCCTCCTCCTCCTCCTTCTCCTCTCCTCTCCCTCCCAGCCTGCCTTTCTCCATCCTTCCATCCTCTTCCTTCCTTCCTTCCTTCCTCTCGTCTCCTTCCTCCTGCTTTCCTTCTGCCTTTCCCACCACCTCCTCCTCCTCCTCCTCCTTCCTCTTCCGGTGTTTGTGTTGGTTATTCTCATTAGTTCTTCGTGCTGGTGTTGCTACTACTACTACTACTACTACTACTACTACTACTACTACTACTACTACCACTACAACGGCGCCACCTGCACGTATACAACACCAAAGACAACAACAACAACAACGAAAAAAAAAGAAAACAAATAAATATCCCACTAATCTTCTGTAAAGGGATTCGCCTCACGAGACAACTTTCTTTCTATTAGGAGTCTCGAAGCGCGAAAACGAACCGGGCTTCACTTACACTGTTCGGGGTGTAAGACGCCAGGCGGGTGTTGAATGTACTCTCACACGCAGTCCTGGAGGGGAGAGGGGGAGGAGGGCGTAGGGTGCAGGGGGCGAAGGGGGGGGGGGGGGGGGGCTGGTTGTTGCTCTGTCGTGTAGTCGTGTACTAAAAGCATTATTATCTCTCCTCCTCCTCCATCCCCTCCTTCTCTCTTCCTCTCTTTCCTTCCTTCCTTTCCTCCACTGTCCTCTCTTCTCACTATCTCCATCCCTACCACCGCCCATTTATCCTTCCGTTCTTCTCCTCCTCCATCCTACTTCCGTCTTTCATCCCTACATCTCTCCATCCTATCCCCCTTCTCTATCCCTTCCTCCTTGTATTCATCTTTCTTCCTGGAGGTGTAGGACTGCTGTGTGTGTGTGTGTGTGTGTGTGTGTGTGTGTGTGTGTGTAGCCAGGGTGTTAGACGATATAGCATAAACAATTTTAGTATGAAAGCGGGTGTGTTTGAGTCGTGTTAGGTTAGGTTTGCTTAGGTTTGCTTTGGCTTGATCGAGTGTGCTGTGTCTTAAGGGCTGCCTGGAGGAGGAGATGAAGCCGGGCTGTTCGAGGGTGCAGCAGCGGCGGGTGTAGGAGAGTGGGCGGGATTTAAGTCGGGTTAGCACAGCACACTCGGCCTCGTTCACACACGGCTGCCCTCCTGACGTACCGGCTGTGACGGCCCTCCCTCCTTCCCTTCCTCTCCCCTTCCCTACCTCGCTCCCATCCTCCCTCCCTCTCGACGCACCATTCCCGTACCACCACCACCACGACCATCGCTACCTCTACCACCAGCCAACCACCCCAACACACCACCACCACAAAATCTACGACTGCTACCACAATCACATCCCTGCCTACTTATCTCCCTCTCTCTCCTCGTTCCCATCCTCCCTCCCTCTCGACGCACCATTCCTGCACCACCACCACTACCATCGCTACCTCTACCACCAGCCAACCACCCTAACACACCACCACCACATCTACGACTGCTACCACAACCACAATCACATCCCTGCTTACTTATCTCCCTCTCTCTCCTTTCCTTCCTCCCTCACAAACCACCCTGCCTCCCTACAACCACAACCACCCCCAGCATTAAAACCACAACTACCACTATTGCTCTTTACCTTAATTCCTACCTACTTCCCTACCTCTCTCCTTCCCTACACCACCACCACCACTACTACTAACACACCTTTTAAATATATATACGGTGTGTGTGTGTGTGTGTGTGTGTGACCATGTGTACTAGGGGAGAGAGAGAGAGAGAGAGAGAGAGAGAGAGAGAGAGAGAGAGAGAGAGAGAGAGAGAGACATTGAATTTCACTCCTTTATTGTTATTGTCTACATGTGTGTGTGTGTATGTGTGTTTGTGAGACACTAAAATCACCATCACCATCCATCATCACCCTTAAATACACGCACTATCACTAACACCATCATCATCATCACCACCACCACCACCACTGCCAAAACCCCCAAAATGTCACCCACACCTCCACCGCCACCACCACCACCACCACACACGCCACCCCCCACGAGTAATGTCACCACCATCCTCACTATCACCACCACCATCACCACCACCATCGCCTCCATCACCTGAGCAACAAGCCAATTATACCTGGATCTTCGCCCCACCTGCAGTGTTTCACGGCGGCCACGAAGCTCTCATTATATCGCCAGGCTGACACGTAGGAGGAGGAGGAGGAAGAGGAGGAAGGGAAGTAAAAGGAAGAGAAAGCGGAGGAGGAGGCGGAGAAGGAAGAAGACGAGGAAGAAAAAGAAGAAAAGGAAGAAGAAAAAAAGAAGGGGGATGTAAAAGGAGAAAAGAACAAGAAAATGAATACTGATGAAAAGAAGTGGAGGAGTAGGAGGGAAAAATAGGAACTAGGAATAAGGAGGAAGGGTTGGAAGAGGAGAAGGAGGAGGAATGAAAAAAGAGAAGATGAAAGAATAATAAAATGAAAAGTCGATGAAATGGAAGAGTAGAATGAAAATGAGGAACTAAGAATGATGAAGAAAAGGAAGAAGGGAAGATGATGATGGAAGGAGGAGGTGAAAGGATAGGGGAGGTAGGGGAGGGTAGGTATGGGGAGGAAAGTAAGATACAGGGGTAGGGGAAGGGGGAGTGGCAAAGGATTCCAACGTTTGGCATGGGGAGGGAGGAGAGGGAAGGGGAGGAAAGGGGAAGGGAAGGGGAGGAGAGAGGGAACAAACAACTCTGGAAAGATGAAGAGGAATGCTAAGGATGTGAGAAGAGAGAGAGAGAGAGAGTTGAATAGAACGTTCAGAATGAAGAGAAATAGGAGAAAGAGATAGGAGAAAGGGAAAGTAAAAGGGAGAGTGATGGAGAGGAGGGAGAGGGGGAAGGGAAGAGGGAGAAGAGAACAGAGAAGGAGGAGGAGGAAGAGGAGGAGCCTGCGTCTTGCCTGGGGAGATGAAAAGGAAGGAAGGAGAGGATTGAGGAGGAGACCAAAAATACGGGTGTGAAAAAATATGAACAAAAATATACAAAAAAATAACCAGATTGAGCTAAAAGGGAAGAGATAGAGGAGGGAGAGACGAAAGAAGGAAGGGAGGGAGGGAGGGAGAGAAGAGGGAACGTGGACAGAGACAGGTCGGTGAGGAGAAAGGACGTGGAGGAGGAGGAGGAGGAGGAGGAGGAGGAGGAGGAGGAGGACAGGATCATGTTTTATCTCCGAGTTCATCTCTAAGGACCGAAACGTCTCTAGATCCGTGATTGAAAGCTAGTTCATTCACCTCTCTCTTTATCTCCCTTTCTCTCTATCTCTCTGTCCCTCTCTCCACCCCTTCCCCTCCTGCCCTCAGCTCCTCTCTATCAGCCGCCACTACTGAAGAAGAAGAGGAGCTTCCGACAAAAAGGATTATATCTTTGTGTAGTTCGGTTGTTCGTTCCCTATTCCCTAGTTCAGTCCTTTTCCTCTTGAACCTACACACACACACACACACACACACACACACACACACACACACACACACACACACACACACACACACACATTTTTTTTCTTTTTTCACAAGGATAAACCCATTTTTCCCCTTTTTTTTTAGTATGTGTTTGAATATGTTGGGTTTGGATATCAGTCTGAAGGTCTTTTTAGTTGTAGCACCTTCGGGTCGCACCTAAATATGGTCGGATTAGGTCTGGTTGGTTGGCAAGAACAGGTTTTCATTTCGCCCCGTGCTGCCTTGGTCCGGTGTGAATGTATCGGCTAAGTTGTGTTCGGCGGATTAGTTAGTAAGTTGCTTAAAGTTGTACTAATCCCCGCTAAGTCATGTTTGGGGTTTGTTTTTCTTTTGTTTGTGATTTATGGTACCTTCTCAAACACACACACACACACACACACACACACACACACACACACACACACACACACACACACACATATCACCAACAACAATAACAATAACAATAATGGCAAACTTAGCAACTACACTAACATATATTTCAGCCTTCCTTTTTCCTTCTTTTTACTTTCCTTCCCTTCATGCAATCAATCAGAACCCTTCCCCCCATTACCCCTTGACCTTCTCTTCTTCCTCCTCCTCCTCCTCTGCCTCGTCCAAACAGTAACAACAAGAACTCTCTCCCTCGCTCCCTCCGCCCCTCACAGCAACAACTTCAGTCTCGGCATCGGAGTTATCGGAAGGAACATGACCGGCCAATCCATCTCCGGCTTGAGCAAACTCGCGCCCAACTCCGGCTCGACAAACCTTCAAAACTCAACTCGAGACTAACCTACTCCTCCTCCTTCTGTTCCTCCTGCTCCTCTTCCACATCCTTCTTGTTCCCCTTCCCTCTTGTTCTCTCTTCCTCTTGTTCCTCTTTGTCTTCCAACTCCGGCTTGACAAACCTTCAAAATTTAACTCGAAACTAACCTACTCTTCCTCCTCCTGTTCCTCCTGCTCCTCTTCCACTTCCTTCCATGTTCCTTTTCCCTGTTGTTCTCCACCACCACATTCTTCCTCTTCCTCCTCCTCCTCTTCCTCCTTCTCCTCCTTCTTCTCCTCCTCCTCCTCCTCCTCTTCATGCCTCTCCATGGCCAAACTACACAACTTAGCCAAACTTCCTCCTAACTTGAGTGGGCAGCATTTTCCCTCAGTAGCAAGGACAAGGAAGGAGAGGATGGAGGAGGAAGGAAGATGAGGTGCAGGAGGAGGAGGAGGAGCAGAAAAAAAAAGACGGCGAATAAGAAAAAGACAAAAAATAACTGTACTGGCAAAGATTTAAAAACAAAGAGAGCAAGAAAAGAAGAACAAGAACAAAAGCTAAAAGAACAGTAGAAGAAGAAGAAGAAAAAGAAGAAGAAGAAGAAGAAGAAGAAGAAGAAGAGGAAGAGGAGGAGGAGGAGGAGGAGGGCTATGGTCCAGACGAGGAGGATAACTTTTTGGCCGCGGGATGGCCGGGAGACGGACGGGAAAATGGCTCCGTTATGGCCCTCCGGAGGCAGTACACACCCTCGGCCCGCCCCTGCCCTCCCTCCCTCCCTCCTTCCCTTTCCTCCGTCCCTCCTTCCCTTTCCTCCATTCCTCCTTCCTTTCCCACCGTCCCTTCTGTTTTTTTTCTTTTTCTCCGTCCTTTCTTCCTTACTTTCCCTTCATTCCTCCTTTCTTTTCCTTCGTCTGTCTCTCCATTCCTTCCTTTTATCCCTTATTATATCCTCTACGTCCTTTCCTTCTTCCCCACCGTTCCTTTCTCTTTCCCTTTCCTCCTTCCTTTCTTCCTTTCACTTCCCTTCTTCCCTCTATTCTCCCATCCCTCCTTGCCGCCTTTCTTCCCTCCCCCACTTCTTCGTCTCTTCCTCCCTTCCCTTCCTTCCCTCCGTCCCCATATTCCTCCCCTCCGTCCCTTCCCTCCCTCGCTTCCCTTCCCTTCCCTTCCATTCTTCCCTTCTCTCCTTCCCGGCTCTCCTTCCCTTCCCTTCTTCCCTTCCCTCCTTCCCTTCTCTCTTTTCCTTCCCTTCCGTTCACCCCTTCCCTCCATCCTTTCCCTCCCTTCCCTCCTTCGCCTCCCTTCTTCCTTCCCCTCCTTCCCTATTGCTAACTGCATAGACGTTGTTGCATGGGACAGCGGCGTGCATGTTGCTATGATCTGCTCTTGTTTGTTTGCTTGCTTATTGCTTCAGTTGTTTGCCTTGGCTGTTTTCTTATTTGTTTACCTGATAATTATTTTCTTGTTTATTGATTTTTTTTCGTTTCTGTTTCCTGGCCTTGTTTGCTCTCTTATTTGTCTGGATAAGCTTTTTTTTACAGCAAGGGAGGCAGCTCAAGGGCAAAAAAAAAAAAAAAACGCTAAACGCTGCTTCGAACAAAACAAACAAACAAAAAAAACAAAAAAAACAGAAGCCAGTAGAGGTCATTTCCGGGCGGAGAGGTGTCTTGATACTCTTGAATGCGTTGAAGTCGTAGGCAGGAGGAAATGCAGATGAAGGGTACAGATGAAGCTGCTTATTGAATTGGCTGCTCGTATATATCTTTATCACTACCATTATTATCATCATCCTAATCATCATCGTCACCACCACCACCACCACCACCACTGCTATTACAACCCCAACACAACCCACACACGCACGCACAGACAGCACAAGAAACAACACAATAGCAACACACACACACACACACACACACACACACACACACACACACACACACACACACACACACACACACACACACACACTAACGCCCTCCTCCCCTTCTCCCTCCCCGCCGCACACACTTTCTACCTCCACTTTAGCGTCTCTCTCTCTCTCCCTGCCTCGCGTGTCTCGCCTGTCCGCCCCGCCCTTTGTCACTCCCTAGCTCGTGTTCGCCAGCTTGTTATTTCCCTTCTTTTATTTCCTATTATTATGACCCCCGCTCCGTATATCACTCCTCCTACCCCCCGCCCCCCATCCCTCCAACTTCTCTTCTTCTTCCTCCCCCTCCTCCTCCTCCTCCTCCTCCTCCTCCTCCTCCTCCTATCAGGGCAGTTTAGGAGTGTTATTAAAGACATTCGCCTCCACGTGCCGCAACCTGACACCGCTAAAGGGAAGGAGGAGGAGGAGGAGGAGAGGGAGGGAGAGAACAGGTGTGGCAGTCTCTTAATTTCTCACCTGCTCCCCTCAAAAAAAGAATAATGGAATAATTATAATAAGAGTAATAATAATGATAATAATAATAACCACTCTTTTTAATACCATAAACCTCGGCTCCTCCTCCTCTCCTCCTCCATCTCCCTCCCTCCGCCCCCTTACCCACCATCGTGCTCGTGCTATACCCCCCCTTCACCCTCCCAATCACCCCCCTGCCGCCCCCCATTCCTCCCTAGCAGTAACCCGAGCTGGTGTTTTGTAATCTGACCCCCGCGCCGCCGCCCTCCGTCTCCCCCTCCCTTGTTGGCGGTGATAACTGACTATTAACGAACAATCCACCGCCCATTGAGGTCTGCTGATGGACGGGAGTCGAGCGCTGTCCAACACTGTCTAAAAAGCCCCGATACTGTTTCAATTCCCCGCCACCCTCCCAGCAGCTGCGGGCGGGGAGGGCGGACGGGGCCATCTCGCAGCCCTGCACGTGCCCACCTGCCTCCTCCTCCTCCTCCTCCTCCCCCTCCTCTTCCCGGGGTGCCTCGCTTCCACCGGGGAGGCTCGGGGAGGGCGCCGGGATGATGGTGCCGGGAAAGAATGACTCTGTATATTGGCGATTTATTTACTGTGTGGCGGTGTTCGGTGTTCGTGGTGGCGGTGGCGGCCCCCCACGGCGAGCGGTGATTGAATGGCGGGCTGCGTGTGGTGGTGATGGTGGTGGAGATGGTGGTGGTGGTGATGTGCTCGTGACTAGGCGTGTGTGGCGTGTTTGGAGGCGTGGGTGAATGGTAGTGAAAACTTTCGGGTGTGTTGTTAATGTTTTGGTGGGTATTAGCCCGACGGGGGGTCCTGAGTCCTGTGGATGAAGGGATAAAAAAGGTGGATTCAGGTAGAGTAGAGCGATAGATAATGGTGGGAGGGCAACTGAGGCTCTGGCTGAGGACATGGTTAATTAAGGTGTACAGGAAGAGGATGTGGAAGATGTGACAACCACTGAGGGTTACGGCTGCCCACCCCTACCCACCCTCAACACTTGCCAGATGACGCCCCTGGGCAGGCCCGGGGCAGTAATTAAGCTGTAACGCTGACATCAAAAGAGTTGCCTTCACAGTTGTTTACTGTAGCACTTTCTTGACGTAGTTCAACGTGTTGGGGGTGGTTTGCCTCACTGGCGGTCTCTTGCTGGGCTGCTGCTGACGCCCCGCGGCCCACCCCACGACCCCGCGGATCACACGCGCCTCACCCATTTCGGTGGAATTGCACCAAACATGTGAGTGAAGTCGTGCATGTTCACCCCAGAAAAGTTCCCTTCAAGAGCGACCAACGCTAGAACATCTAACAAGGAATATTTGTGCTGTAATAATTTCTACGCCCCTGCCGGAGTCTGGCGGTGCTGCGGACTGAAAAGCAGCGTCAGGACCCAGGCAGGGGCTGGCGAGGGTGTAGTACTCACGCTAGGGATGTTGTCGTTGGTACAGATGCACTCGGAGAGCAGTCGGTCCCTGATCTCCCAGGCAAAGATGGAGGGACACTCCCGTTTGTACTCTGCTATCTTATTGACCACGTGGGGCGTGGCCACGCGGGGCTTGGAGCCGCCGATGGCCCGCGGCTTGATGGAGCCCGTCTCGTAGTATCTGGCGGGAAGAAAGGGTAAGCGTGAGAGGCGGGCAGCGGCGTGACGTCCGTAACACTAGAGGCCCTGACACAGACAAACAGCCTGAGGCTCAACAAAATTGTCGGAGTGCATGGGTTATGAGCACCGCGGGGACACCGGAGCATGAGGACTCTTGTTATGGGACTGTCCTCAAAGATGCCCAAGTTGAAATATCAGAAGCCTTCGCAGGACCCCTAGCGCCCGTACCTGGCCAGGATCTTGGAGACGCAGCCATTGGACACCTGCAGGATGCGCGAGATGTCGCAGGGCCTGGCGCCTGAGTGCGCCAACTCCACGATCTTCTGACGCGTGGAGTCTGGCAGGGGGCGGCCGTTCACATAGACGCCCCCCAGCTGGTTTATGCCGCTGTGGCCTGCAAGGAACACCAGAGAGCTCGGGGTTAGCAGGACACCGTCCCCGGACACTCACCTAGCAAGGATCTTGGACACACAGCCATTGGACACTTGAAGAATGCGGGAGATGTCGCAGGAGCGGACGCCAGAGTGGGCCATCTCCACGATCTTGTGGCGGATGTGGTCCGGCAGCGGCCGCCCGTTGACGTACACGCCGCCCATCTGGTTCACGCCCGTACCTCCTGCAAGGATATCGCGTCAGTAGGCCCTCGCCCGCCGCCACACTCGCCAGCCGCCTCTCCACCACAACATGACATAATGAGGGAGACATAGCGAGGAATATTAAGGAGACCTCAACTGTTGACTATGGAGAAAGTTTTGATTAGAACCAGACTGCGCCAGGAAGAGAGGGGCGTGCCGGGCCACCTGGCAGCTGGGGAGCCGGTGGCGCCGGTAGGTGACTGGCTGGGGGTTAGGAAGATTAGCTGACTGATAGAGAGTGCAGTGTGGAGGTGGCAGAGAGGCGGAAGGCCGTCTGACCGTTCCTCACCTGTTGTGTGTGTGTGTGTGTGTGTGTGTGTGTGTGTGCGCGCGAAGGTGTGCGTGTGCGTGTGTGTATTTACTGGTGCATACTATATGATCACGACATTCACATATTCACAACATCCACAAACACGCCCCGCTCAGCAGCCATCCACACCCCGTGCACTGTCTGCCCTCACACACTTCAGATAACTTCACAACACCACACCATCTTGACCTTCCCTCCATCATACACACACACACACACACACACACACACACACACACACACACACACACACACACACACACACACACACACACACACCCTGACTGCCTCCATCTTCATGTCTTACCTACGAGCTTGCTCTACCTCTCTTCACCTTCCTGACACCCCCATACAACCTGCCCTTAAAGTTATCGTAGAGCAGCCAACCAGTAGTTACCTAAACCTGTCAGGACTCTACCTATATGAGGAGGCAGCGGCGCCGGCGGGAGTCTAGGGTCGAGGCGGGAGTCTAGGGGCGAGATGTAGCATTCTGATGTAGAAAGAAATGGGAACAGGTGAAGCAAACCATGGAGTAGGTGTGTCGGGGAAGAAGACGGGATACATAGGAAGAAAAGAGACACAGGTAGATGAGAAGATAGAGGAATAACAACGGAATACATAGGAAGAAAAGAAACAGGTAGATAGTAAGAAGATAACGGGAAGAAAACGAGATAGATAAAAGGAAGAGAAATGGGTAGATTATAAGTAAACGGAGTGTAAAAAAAAATTAATAGACGCTGTAAAAAGAAAGTTAACGTATAAGAAAATAGAAAGAAAAGTGAGGAGATGAAGTAGGTTTGTAAAGCAAGTAGATAAGAAGAAAAGAAGCAAGGATAAACAAACGACGCGTAAGACAAATTAAGAAGCTGAAAGGAAAATTGACAAACGGGAATAGAAAAGAAAAGGAAGGAGTGAGGAGATAACCAAGGTGTGTAGAGCAATAGGAAGAAAAGAGGCAAAGAAACAAATAAACAACAAACAAATGACGTGCAAAACAAACTGAGAAGATGAATAGAAAATTGACGGACGAGAATAGAGAAAAAAAAGGAAGAAATGAGTAGGTAAAACAGGTCTGTAGAGCAAGAAGAGAGGAAGAAAAGAGGCAAAGAATCAAGTAAATATGAAACGAACTTAGACGCTGTGGAAAGAAAGTTGACGTACGAGAATAAAGAAGAAAAGGAAGAAGTGAAGAAGATAAAACAATACAAGTAACCTAACCTCCCCAAACGCTGATGGCAAAGAAGAGGGAATCAGCTAGTCTGTGTGAGAGAGAGAGAGAAGGACCGAGGCAAGGCGAGTTGGCGCGAGAAGAAGAAAAAAAAAAAAGATGGACAGACGGACAGGAAGGCGAGGCGAAGAACAGGTTGACTTTCCTGACCCACCCCGCCAGACACGCCCTCCCTCCCCTCCCCCCCTCCCCCCTCACCCCCACCCACCCCTTCCGAAGCCATACAAATCATGAAGCGATAAAGACCTACCTCACTTACACACATCTTGACAAAAACCTTTCTTCCTTCCCTCTTGCGTCATATCCGTTCCCTTCCCTTCCTTCCCTGTCCTTCCCTTTCCTGTATCTCTCTCTCTCCCTCTCTTCCGTCCAGCTCCTTCCTTTCTTGCCTCTCCTCTCTCCTTTTCTTTTCATTCCTTCCCTTTTTCTCCTACGTCTTCTTCATTCCATATAACCATTCCTCTCTTCTTTCCTTTCCATTCCATCCTTTTCTCTTTTTCTCTCTCCCTTTCCTCTCTCTCCTCTGCCGTCCATATACCCTTTCTTCCCCCCTCTTTCCTCTTTCCTTCTTTTCCATTCCTTTTCTTTCTCTTCTCTTTCTCTCCCCTTCCTCTTTTTGTTGCGCCTTTCAAACCCTTTCCTCTTTTCTTTCCTCCTTCTCTTCTTTCTTTCCTTTCCGTTCCTTCCCTTCTTCTCCGCGTCGCCGCTTCCGTTCCGACACCGGTTCTTAACGGCGAGGAACAAAATCAGAACCTCTTAAGCCTCTCGGATCCTCTCTCGGGAGCGGGAGAAGCGGATCCAATCGTCCATTTCCGAGTCTTAAATCACCTTCGTTTTCAGCAGCTTCACTCACTCACTCTCACTCACTCACTCACTCACTCACTCACTCACACATTCACTCACTCACTCACTCACTCACTCACTCAGTCTTTTTTTCTCATCTCGTTTTCTCTCTCTCTCTCTCTCTCTCTCTCTCTCTCTCTCTCTCTCTCTCTCTCTCTCTCTCTCTCTCTCTCTCTCTCTCTCTCTCTCTCTCTCTCTCTCTCTCTCTCTCTCTTTAACTTTCCTCAATTTCCATTTCCGCGAACGTTTCCTTTCCAGACACATCGCATCCTTTGACTCCTCCTCCTCCTCCTCCTCCTCCTCCTCCTCCTGCAACTTATCCACACGGAAGAATCACCTTTAGCGTGTTTGGTTCACTCACACAGACAAACGAAGAGGAAGCGAATGGCGGTCTCTTTTTTTTCCTTATAATTTATTCTAACATTTCTATCTTCTTCCATCTCATCCTTTCCGTCATTCTCCTTTTGTTCTTTTCCTTCCTGAAACGTAAATGGTCCAATGTCGGGGAGTTGAGGAGCTTGTGTCTGATTCTTAACCCTTTTCTTCTCCTCTTCCTCCTCCTCCTCCTCCTCCTCCTACTGCTAATCTTTCTCCTACTATTTATATTCTTCTCCCACCTCCTCTGCTTGTTCATCCATCTCTACCCCATTTAATTTTCATTTTCCTCCTCCTCTTCCATTTTTTTTCCTGGCATATGTCCCCTTTCTCATTATCTTCCTCCTCCTCCTCTTCTACCTGCAACTTCTTCCTTTTATGTTCCCTTCTCATTCTTCTACTCATTTTCCATTTTTTTCCTTGCCCTATTCTCCTCATCTCCCCTTCTCTTCTCCCCATCCTTTTCTACGCTCCCCTCACCTTTACTTCCTCCCTTACCCCATCCTCTCCCCACCTCATTCTTTATATCTTCCTCCCCTCCCCATTCTTTCCTACGCAACTCCACTTTCATCATCTCCCCTCATCCTCCTCCTTCTCTCCCTTCCCTTCTCAACTCATCTCCACCTCTTTATCTCCCTTTTTCTCCTCTATTCTTTCTTCCCACTTTCCTTATCTCCTCCCCTCATCCTCCTCCTTCTCTCCCCTTCTCAACTCATCTCCACCTCTTTATCTCCCTTTTTCTCCTTCATTCTTTCCTACGCATTCCCACTTTCCTTATCTCCTCCTCCTCCTCCTCCTCCTCCTCCTCTTCCTCTCCTATCTTTTCCTACTCATACCTTCCTTTCTCCTCACCGTCTTCCATTCCTTTCCTACTTATCTCTACCTCTTTCCTTCCTCCCTTACCCCATTCATTTCACTTTTTCCTCCCTTTCTCCTTCCTTTCTCAGTCATCCCCACTTCTTTCCTCACCCTTAACCTCTTCTCGTGCTCATTCTTACTTCTTTTCTTCTTCCCCTACCTCATCGTTTCCCCTCTTCCCTTCCCTTCCTCACATTCCTACTTCTTTTCTTCCTCCCCTACCCCATCCTTTCCCCTCTTTCCTTGCCTTCTTCCTCTTTCCTTCCTTCCTCACCCCCATCCTTTCCAGACTTTCCTCACCTCCCCTCTTCCGTCCGTAGTCATCCCCTCCTCTTTCCTCATCTCTCCCCTCCCCCCCTCCCCCCCCTCCCCCCCGGCGTGAGGGTAATCCCGTACTCGGCGTCACCCTTACGAGGCTTCTAAATCTCAGGCAAGGAGATTGAGGAGCCCCGAAAAAAAAGGACTTAAGACAAAAACCGACAAGGATCCTCACGCCCTCACGGAACCCGGCAGGAAAAAAAAAGTACTTACGTGAAAATTAGAAGGAAAGTAACGCTCCCTCCTCCCCCCCTCCTTCCTCCCTCTGTTTTTTTTTTATTTCTCTTCCTTTTTTTTTTCTTTTTTGTTTGTTTTTTTGTTTCATTTTGTCTTCTCTTCGTTTTCCTCTTTTGTTTGGTTATTTCCTCGCCCCTTTTCTATGTATCTTCTACTCTCGTTTCTCCTCTCTTTTCTTTTCCTTATCTCTCCTCTCCTTTCCTCTCTTTCTCCTCTCCTTTCCTCTCCTCTCCTCTCTCTATCCTCTCCTCTCTTTCTCCTCTCCTTTCCTCTCCTCTCCTCTCCTCTCTATATCCTCTCCTCTCTTTCTCCTCTCCTTTCCTCTCCTCTCCTCTCCTCTCTTTTTCCTCTCCCCTCCTCTTCTTTTTCCTCTCCTTTCCTTTCCTCTCCTCTCCTCTCCTCTCCTCTCCTTTCTTCTCCTCTCTCCTCTCTTTCTCCTCTCCTCTCCTCTCTTTCTCCTCTTTCTCCACTCCTTTCCTCTCCTCTCCTCTCTTTCTCCTCTTCTTTCCTCTCCTCTCCTCTTCTCTCATCTCTACCCCATGCTCTTCCCCCCACACACACACGTTAATGGCGCCCGCGTGGGATTTGTCAAAAATTGTCAATAACATTTTCTTAATTCTAGATCACGGGTCATCCCCCATCACTCCCCCTCTCTCCGTCTCTCCCTTACTCCCTCCCTCCTTCACCCACTCCTTTCTTGGTTCTTTCCTCCCCATTTCCTCTTTTCTACTCCTCCTTTTATGTGTTTCATCACTTCTTTTCTTCGCTCCCTGCCTCCTTTCCTCCTTTTCTGCTCATATATATGCCATCCCTTCCTTCTTTTTTTCCTCTACCTTCTATCATTCTTTCCATTCTTTCTATCTAATTCGTCCATCCCCTTCTACTTTCAATTCCCTTTCCCTCCTCACCTCCCCACACTCATGTCTGTTCTCCATCTCAAATACTAACTCTTCTTGATTCATTCCTCTTTACCTCCGTCTCGTGTTTCTCATCCTTTTTCCTCTCTTACACAACTCCTCCTCCCATACCTCCATCTTACTTACTGCCTCCCTCCCTCTCTTCCTCTGTTACGCTCATCTCTTACATCTAACCTCTCCTTTCCTTCTTTTACTTTCCTTTCCTCTCCTTCCCTTTCCTTTCCATTCATTCTCATTCTTTTCCATTCCATTCTTTTCCATTCCTTTCCTTTTCTTTCCTATCCCTTCCCTTTTCCATTCCTTTTTTTCCTTTCCTTTCCCTTCCCTTATTTCCTACTCCTTTTCCATTCTCTTTCCTTTCCTTCCCTTCCCTTCTTTTCCCTTCCCTTCCCTTTCCTTCCCTTCCCTTCACTTTCATTTGCCATCCCATCCCTTCCCTTCCCTTCCCTTCCCTTCCCTTCCCTCCCCTCCCCCCCCCCCCCCCATCACCTGTCCCAGCGGCCGGCAGGTGTGTTGGCGCTACTGTTCCCGCCGCTACTAATAATTCAGGCGAGTGTTTGACTAAATGTTGAACTCGACGCAGGAGGCAGCGGCAGAGGCGGCGGGTAAACATTATAGTGTGCGTGTGTGTGTGTGTGTGTGTGTGTGTGTCATATAGCAAAAGCAAGCGGCGATAGATGAGCATTACCTTTTTATTAACAAAGTACGTGAAGATAGAGAGTAATGCAGGAAGAGGAGGAGAGAGGAGGAGGAGAAGGAGGAGGAGGGAGAAGAATAGGACATAGAGATGAAAAGAGGCAGGAGAATCATGTGAAATTGAAAGAGGAAGGAACAATTACCACAATAGACTCAAAGAGGGGGAAGAGTTTTTTTTGGGGGGGAGGAGGGGAGGGGATGGAGAGGGAGACGACGGGAGGAGGAAACGGAGAAGGAGGAGAAAGAAATGAAGAGGATGAGAGAAAAAAGTACGAGTCGAAGGAGAAAATGAGAAAGTATAAGAAAACAAAAAGGATAAAAGGAAAAAAAAAAGTGTGTGTGTGTGTGTGTATGTACGTGTGTGTTTAACAGCCTGAACAAGTGAGTGCGTAATAGGCGCTTTAATAACCATCAGTATTTCTAGCATGTCAGTCTGTTGTATTCTTGGAAGCGGCTCTGGGTCTCGAGAACGGCGCTACTGAGAACCTTTAAGACAGTATTGGACGCCTCGACACGACCCTCCCTCTACTTGGTCTGAAGGGAAACGTTTGAAGGATCCGCTGATAAACGTTTTACATGCGTGACGTTTATTGGTGGGTGTTTTGAGGGGCACGAGAGAAGTATATTGTTGTGTCTCAGGTTTCAAATTTTGCTCTTTTTTCAAGCACTTCAGGTCCATATTCCTACACGTATCGGGGTCCCATTACGACCATCTTCCAAGGCCATAAGGATGATCAGACAAGTTTTCATGGGTAGTTTTCCCGCTCACGATGCAGACGGCGTGTAAAACTATCACTAGGATCATGAAAACACTCCCAGATACTTATACGAAAGGCTCTTCAAACAGGCAAATTGAGGGCCCGATACCTTTAAGAGTACAAGCTTCACTCTCTTCATTTTATCCTTCTTTCTTTGTATTACGTCCGTCATGTGTCCTTCAAATCCTTAATAGCGTCGTCTGTGTCATTCTGTTTCTCCTATTACTGTTTATCGTCCTCTTAGTTTCCCCTATTCTCTTCTCTCTTCTTTCCGTCTGACTCTTCCTCGTCTCCCTCTTTCCCTCCTCTCCCTTCCTCCCTACGGCCAACGCAGTAAAAACAATCCCACAATGGTTCTTCCTTTTCACAACGCCCCTTTGTCGTGTCTCATTCCGAAAGCTCAAGAGGAGGAGGAGGAGGAGGAGGAGGAAGAGTAAAAGAAGAATGAGGAGGAGGAAGAGGAGAGTAAGAAAAAGGAGCAGGAAGAGGAGAAGGAGTAAAATAAATGGGAGGTGGAGGAGGAGAAGAGAGAGAAAAAGGAACATTAGAAAGGCAGGAGAAAGAGGAGGAGGAGGAATAGTAAAAGAAGAATGAGGAGGAGGAAGAGGAGAGTAAGAAAAAGGAGCAGGAAGAGGAGGAGGAGGAGGAGGAGGAATAGAAATGGGAGCAGTTGGAAGAGGTGGAGAAGGAGAAGAGAGAGAAAAAGGAACATTAGCAAGGCAGGAGAAGGAGGTGGGAAAACTAGCAAAAAAAAGGAGCAAAATAAAAGAAAGAAAGCAGACGATTAAAAGGTTACAGGTTAAAAGTTAAAGGCTAAAGAACGAAAAAGAAAGTACCGCGTAGGCCAGAGAAGAAAGGAAGAGAAAGGGAAGAGATAGTTTTGTGGTGAAGGAAGGAAGATAGGAGGAAAGATAACCATGAGAGGGGAGAGGAAAGATAAAAGAGGGAAGGAGAGGGGAGGGGAAACAGCAGTCTGGAGGAAAAAGAAAGGAGAGAGGAGAGAAATGGGAGGGTGGATCATCGCGAGAGAGAGAGAGAGAGAGAGAGAGAGAGAGAGAGAGAGAGAGAGAGAGAGAGAGAGACGAGGGGAGGAAGAGAGGAGAGGAAACAGTAGAGTAAGCAATGGGAAGGAAACACAAAACAAAAGGGAAAAATAAGTAAAATTGTGAGACATGGAACTGTAAAGGAAGTTAAAGAAAGAAGGAATCAAAACAAAACCCTAAGAAAAGGAATAATGCGATAATTGAAGAATACCACGAGAGGAAAATCTGAAACGGGAACGCGAAACGGAGGAGAAAAAAAGGAGGAAAGGAGGCAGAAGGGACACAAGAAGCAAAGAGGAGTGAAAAGAAAACTGAGGAAGAGGAGGAGGACGATAAAAAAAAACACTAAAACAAGCTTCCTTGCTCTAGAAGTCTGCGTCACTCTTTGAGCCCTCGACGGCAGGAGCATGAAGAAGAGGCGGAGAAGAAACAGGAGGAGGAGGAGAAGGGGGGAGGAGGTGGTGGTGGGAGGGTGTCGGGGTTAAAAGAAGAGGGAGGGAGGAGGTGAAGGGGTCACGGGGTCGGGGATCAGAGGAGGCGGGGGCCGCGAGACAAACACGACAACTCCCCGCCTCTCTGACGGTCACTGTCGCAACTTCAGGAGAAAAAGGGAAAAATCATGTTGAGAGAGGCGAGGGAGGAATGCGAGGGGAGGAGGACAGGGAGGAGGCGTGGGCAGGGAGGGGGGCGGGGTGGGGAATGAAGTGTAGTAGTTTTGGAGAGGGGGGGCGTTGCGGGGAGGTGTGGGGGGCGGGGGGCGAGACAGTCAACACGAGGCTCCTCGCGGCCTCACACACACAAACACGGGCCGCTTTCATCGTCACTCTCGCGCCGGGTTTTCAAAAGTGTCGGCGCAGCAGCAGCCAGGCCAGCAGGGGGTGGGGTGAGGGTGCTGCCGCTCTCCGCCCCCTCCCCTCTCCTCGCTGCTCCCTGGCACCCTCTTTCTCCTCTCCGGGATAAATAATGAACTTTTCCCAAGGACAACTTTTCCAAAAAATTCACCTACGCGAGAACACCTTTTCTTGAACACTTTTTCTTTCGTCGCTTCGCTTTTTCAGTGAGAAGCTTTTGTAGGCGAGGGCCATTGAGGAGGCGGGGCGGCGGAGGCGGCAAGGTTGGCGGCCCCGCTCCCCGCCGCGGCACTCCGGCCCGCCCCGCCGCCGACGTTGTCCCCAGTGCCACAGAAAAGTCGCGGCGGCCCGGGCCGGCGGCGCGGCCTCAATGGCGCCATTGTCGTGCTCGCTGCTCGCTAATTATTTTCAAACTTACGCCTCTGTTTGAGATGCGAGGAGGAGAGGTTTGACAACGCGGACCCCTGGGGCGGCCCGCGGCCTCAGTGGCACAGCTCCCCCTCACTGGCACCCTCCCCTACCCGCCCCCTCCACCACGCCCCGCCCCCCCTTCCCACGCTCCCCTCCCTCTCACCTCCCTCCTTGCGTCCTCCCCGCCCTTGCCTCGCCCTCGCCCTGAATTACTGAAACGCATCTTTTCGAGGTTAATCCGGCGGAGGCGCGACACACAAGGCCCACACGAAGAATTTTAATTAGCGTAGCACCTGTGTGACCTGTCAGCCCCCGCCCCCCCACACTGGCCCCACCTTGAACTGCTGCTACCCCCTTCTTTTGCTACTGTTACTACTACTACTACTAATAATAATAATACTAATAATGATCATAATAATAATAATAATAACTAATAATAATAATCTCTCTCTCTCTCTCTCTCTCTCTCTCTCTCTCTCTCTCTCTCTCTCTCTCTCTCTCTCTCTCAAAGAACTCCCTCCCTCTACAATCTACATCCTCTTTTACTTTCCCTCCTTATGCCTTTTCCCTTTCCTCCACGCACCGTCCGTCCCTCGCTCCTCCCTCTTCCCCCTCTCCCTCCCTCTTCCCCCTCTCCTACCCCTCCCCAGACAGGCCATGAATACCAATGTGTTTTATCAATGTGGATCTTCAGTCGATACGAGGTGGTGAGGCTGCAAATGTTGAATATCAAATAATTCCGAATGTGTGAAGCTGGCGGGGTGAAGGGGCGAGGGGGGGCGGAGGGGAATGGGAGGGTGAGGGAAGGGAGGGGAGATAGGGGCAGGTGAAAGAAGAGGGGAAGAAGGGGCGATGTTCCCTTATTCTCGTTCCCCTTCCTCCTCCTCTCCTCCATTCCCTTCCCTTCCCTCCCTCCCTCCCTTCTCTTTCTCCCTTGTCATCCCTTGTCGTCCCTTCCTCCTCCTCCTCCTCCTCCTCCTCCTCCTCCTCCTCCTCCTCTTCCTCTATCATCCTCTCTCTCTCTCTCTCTCTCTCTCTCTCTCTCTCTCTCTCTCTCTCTCTCTCTCTCTCTCTCTCTCTCTCTCTCTCTCTCTCTCTCTCTCTCTCTCTCTCTCTCTCTCTCTCTCTCTCGCGACAAAGAATATTTCAAAACTTAGATATTCAGCAGAAATTTCTGTTATATTGTCTCTGAAATCAGGGACCTCGTGGCCTGCATATGAATGTTAGGGAGAAGGGGGAGAGGGGGAGAGGGGGAGTTAGGGGCGAGTGGGGAAGCGTGGGAGAGGGGAGAAGAGGAGGGGTAGAAAGGGGAAGAGGAGGGGCAATAGGGGTGGGAGGGAGGTGAGAGTTGACAGAGATAGAGGAAAGGAGATGAAGGGAAGAGCCGTGAATGGAAAATGGTGGCGGGAAAAATGGAATATGTAAAACGTGGGATTCGTGGGGTGAAAAGGATACATATAAATGAAGGTAGAAACAAAGAATATGATAAAGAAACGCGAATACAAGTGATATATTGGCAAAGATAATGACAATAAAGACGAGAACCATAATATTCATCAAGATAATAATAAGTATAAGAAGAACAAGAAGAAGAAGAAAAATAAGAAAAACAGCAACGTCAACAACAATAGCAACGACTGAAACTTAAAAAAATAAATTAAAAAGACGAATAAATAGAAAAAAAGTACAGAACAAGAAAGCAAAAAACAAAAACAAAAGGTCGTAAATAAAAAAAGAAACGAAGGAGCTCTAAAAAAAATTCTGAGACTTAGAGAAAAAGGAAAGGGACGAGAGAGAGAGAGAGAGAGAGAGAGAGAGAGAGAGAATATTTTGAAGGTGTCAGCCAATCGATGGATCTCATATGTGTAACTTCCGGAGCTCCTCAGATTTACATGCGAGGAGGAGGAGGAGGAAGAAGACGAAGAGGAAGAGGAAGAGGAGCAGGAGAAGAAGGAAGAGGAGGAGGAGGAAAATAAAAAAATGAAAAAGATGAGAGAGAAAAATAAGGAAATGAGAGATACAAAAATATAAAGAAGAGAAGGAAGAGGAGGAGGTAAAAAAAAATGAAAGTGAAAAAGGAAATGAAAGAGAAGAAAACTTATAAAGAAGAAAGTTAACAAAAAGAAAAAATATATAAATAGAGAAGTATGAATAAGCAGTGAAATGAAAAGAAGGAAGAGAGAAGACGTGGGGGAGGAGGAGGAGGAGGAGGAGGAGGAGGAGGAGGTGAAAAGATGAAAGAATATAAAGAATAAAGATGAGGAGGAAAAAAGGAGAAAACTCAGATCGAAAATGGAAAACAAAACGACAAGACGAGAAAAGAAAAAAAAAAAAAGAATCACGTGTTTGCGAAGGAAGAGAAAAGGAAGAAGTGAAAAATAAATAGGAAAAGAAGAAAAAACAGAAATAAAACTGAAATTACAATAGAGAAGTCAAAAGAATTACACACACACACACACACACACACACACACACACACACACACACACACACACACACACACACATCTACAAATAGTTTACCGAAGAAGAAACCGAAAAGGAAAAAAAATAAGAATGGAGGAGAAAGAGAAGAAAGGAGAAGAAGATAAAACGGAACAAAGAGGAGGAAGAAATTTGGGAAGGAAAAAGCGACTTAGCGACAAAGAAAGAAAAAAAGGAACAAAAAAAAGCATACACGATTTAAAGGATTTGAACAGAACACAAAGAAGACAGGAGAGAGAGAGAGAGAGAGAGAGAGAGAGAGAGAGAGAGAGAGAGAGAGAGAGAGAGAGAGAATAAAGAATAACGAAGGAAAAGATCTTAAGGATATAGAGGGGAAGAGAGCTGAGGGAAGGAAGGAAGGAAGGAAGGAAGGAAGGAAGGAAGGGATGAGGGGCGGAAGGAGGAGTGAAGGAGAGAGAGAGGGAGATAGAGAGAAGGGGATTATGATGAAGTGCGAGGGGAAGGAAAGAAAAATGGAGGGGAGGGGATGAGGAGGAGATAAAGAGGGGCGATAAACAACAGAAAGAAAATGTGTATATGGAAAAGAAAACGAGACAAAAGTTATGAAAGTGAGAAGGGGAATGAGAGGAGGAGGAGGAGGAGGAAGAGGCGGAGGAAGAGGCGGAGCAAAAGAAGAGGGGAATTAACTTTACCAGAGGAGAGAGAGAGAGAGAGAGAGAGAGAGAGAGAGAGAGAGAGATTAGTTTAATGAGGTAGTGATCGGCAACAAGAGAAAGAAGAAGGGCAAGAGGGAGGGATGAAGGGAAGTGGAGGACGATACAGGAGGGAGAGAGAGGAAGGGAGAGAATGAAAGGGAGGAAGGGAGGGAGACAGAAAGGGAGAGAGAGAAAGAGGAAGCACTTGTGTGGGATCAATTGCTTTTGAGGGGAAAATAAAGACTGGAAAAGTGACTCGGTGTGTTGGGCTGCAAATCGTTATGTTGCGTCTTTGTGTTACCTAACTTTGGTATTGGTGGCGTTTGTGTTGACAGTGTTGCCTGGCTTGACTTTAATCTACGTCAGGGGAGGTTTGTGTTGAGTTAGGTGAAGTTTGTGTTGAGTATGAGTTAGGTGATGTTTGTGTTGAGTATGTGATAGGTGAGTTTGTGATGAGGTTTGAGTTGAGTTTGTGTTAGGATAGGTTTGTGTTAGGTGAGGTTTGTGGTGAGTATGTGGTAGGTGAGTTTGTGTTAGGAGAGGTTTGTGTCGAGTTTGTGTTAGGAGAGGTTTGTGTTGAGTATATATGTGGTAGGTGAGTTTGTGTAGAGGTTTGTGTTGAGTTTGTGATAGGTAAGTTTTGTGTTGAGGCTTGTAGGAGTTAGTGTTAGGTGAGGTTTGTGTTGTGGTTTAGTGTTGTGTTAGGTGAGGTTTGTGTTGAATGTGTTGCCTGGTCTTATTTCTTTTCACAGTGAAGGAAGCTGCTCAAGGGAAAAAAAAACAAAGACAACACAAGGTCCGTTAAACACTGCCCGTATAAAGTTAAACAAAACTGAGTGTCCAAAAGAGAGGTCAAGTGAGGCTCGGTGTTGCTGTTACGTAATGAATGAATGAATGCGTGATGAATGAAACGTAATGGAAGCCTCAGATAGGATAGAATTAACACAGGTATCGCCACGTCGTGATAAGTTAGATTACGTTAATTAAAAAAAAGTGTAAGGTAAATATAAACCTCTTCGAACTAACAACCCACTTTAAAAACACAAAACAATAACAAAAAAAGAGAACATAGCAAGATTACGAAACAAATAACCTCGCAGAAGGACTAGAAAAAAAAACATAAGGGAAATATAAACCACTTAGAACTAACCCAAAGAATAAACAAAACAAAACAATAACAAAAAAAAGAGAACATAGCAAGATTACGAAACAAATAACCTCACACAAGAACTTGAAAGAAAGAATGTGTCGAGGAAGACCGTGAGAGTGAGGGAGATGAACGTAAGCGTAATTAAGTTAGATGTAAAGGGATGAGCGATGTAACGCTGGCTTAGGAGAACTCTCAGAAACGAAACTGAAGGAGAAGGAGTAGGGACAGCCCGGCCAACATTTAGAAGCCATATTATAGAGATTAGAACTGGAAGGGGATGGAGAGAGAAGAGGAAATGGGAAGTGGAAGGATGAACAAAGAGAATAGCGAGGATAAGGGATGCTTAGGGAAGGAAGAAGCGATGAGAGAAGATGATAGAGAGAGAAAGCAATGAGAGAATAGAGTATGCAGAGAAATAAGAAACAAGGAGAGTAGAATAGAGAGAGAAAGCATAAACAGAATAGCAAGAATAAGAGAAGTAAGAAGCGATGACAGAAGAAAACAGAAAGAGATAAGGATGAGTTAACAGAATAGATGAATGAGAGAATAGAATGCGAAGAGAAGTGAGAAGCGAGAAGAGAAGAGAATATAAAAGGGAAACACAAACAAACAGAAATGTGAAGAATACGGAATACGTACAGAGGGAGGGAGGGAGGGAGTGTGAAGAAAGAAAGGAGGGAGGAAGGGAGAGAGAGAGGGAGGGAAGGAGGGAAGGAGGTAACGCTATGGAGGGAGGGAGAGAAGGAACATGACAATAGTGTGACGTTGATACCTCTTTTGTCGTGTCTGGGAGAGAGGGAGGGAGGGAGGGAAGGGGACGAGAGGAAGAGGAAGAGGAGGAGGAGAACTTGAAGAGGAGAGAGAGAAAGGGAGAGGAGGAAATATTATAGAAGATGCGAGTACGCGATGTAACTTATAAATGCAGGGAGAAAACAATAGTAGAGACAGACAAACAGACAGGCAGACAGATAGACAGATAAAGACAGACGGAAGAGATAAGAAAAAAAAGAATAATGAAGTGAGAAAAGGAATAGGAAAGACGAAAGATAGAGGAACACAAACACATATTATTTCTTTTTAGTAACGATAAAAAGAAGCGGTAGTAAGAGGAAGAGAGAAAGAGCGAGATAAGATTTTGAAGAGAAGGAGAACCACAGAAAGAGACAAAGAAAGAAAGAAAAAAAGAAAGAACAAACAAAAGAGGGAACAATGAGAGAAAGAGAAAGAACGGAGATAGAGTTACCGCACGGATGAATGTTAAAGAGAAAGAGAAAAAGAGAGAGAGGGAAAAGAAGATTAGGAAACGCGATGACAATGTGAAGATAAATTTAAAGGAAAGGAGAAAGGATGACATGGAGATGAAGGAGAAGAACAAAGGAGAACAATGAGACTCGGAATAAAGCGTGAAGTGGAACATATGGGAGGAGAGGAGGAGGCTGCGAGAGAGAGAGAGAGAGAGAGAGAGAGAGAGAGAGAGAGAGAGGGAGAGGGAGGGAGTCTACAGTTGTTCACTCTCCCACACTTGATTTTTGTTACAGTAGGGGAGAGGCTTGCTAGTGTGAAGTGGAGGAAGTTGTAGTGGTAGTAGTAGTAGTAGTAGTAGTAGTGGTGGTGGTTGTGAAAAGATAATAGTTAATGGTGTAAATCTGTTCTCTCTGTCTGACTCTGTCTCTCTCTCTCTCTCTCTCAAATAACTCCTCCAGTAACGAAAAAAAAGTAATGTACACAAACAGACCCCCTCTACACACACACACACACACACACACACACACACACACACACACACACACACACACACACACACACACACACACACACACACACACACACACACACACACACCTTAAGCCTCATAGTCCCAAGTATTGCCAAGGGAAAGTCGCTTCTATATCACCTCTTTTCAATTTTTTTTAAAGCCCATCCACTCCTACTCTCTCTCTCTCTCTCTCTCTCTCTCTCTCTCTCTCTCTCTCTCTCTCTCTCTCTCTCCCCATCCTCACCCCTTCTACCCCTCTCCCCTCACCCACTCCCCTCTCGCCTTCCCCTCTGATATGATCCCGAGCTGATCTGGTTTGGCAAATGGGGTAGCAAGTGCCGATGTAACACGTTAATTCTAAAAAAAAGAGGGGAAAGAGGTGGGGAGAGGCAGAGGGGAGATTACGGAGAGGGGTAAGAAGGGGAGGAGGGGGAGGAAGGGTGGGGAAGATGAGGGAGAGGCTGGAAAGGGAATTTAGACGAAAGGGGAGGAGGAGAAAGAATGGACACACACACACATACACACATACACCTATAAGGATGCTTAGAAAGGGAGAGGAAATGAGGGGACAGGAGAGAAGGGAGAAAAAAGGGGAGGAAAGAAGGGAGGGGATGGACTATTAACGAGGAAGGTATGGAAGGGGGAGACGAAGAAGGAGGAGGAGGAGGAGGAGGAGGAGGAGGAGGAGGCCAAGCTAAGGGTGACACAGGTAAAAAAAAAAGTAATGAAACGAGGGGAAAAAATGCCAAATGAACTGCCACAGAAAATGGTAAATGATTCAAAATGTTAGAGTACAGGTACTTACCGAGAGAGAGAGAGAGAGAGAGAGAGAGAGAGAGAGAGAGAGAGAGAGAGAGAGAGAGAGAGAGAGAGAGAGAGAGAGAGAGAGAGAGAGAGAGAGAGAGAGAGAGAGAGAGAGAGAGAGAGAGTAGTTAAAGAAATTAGAGAGAGGATTAAGGAGAGGATTGAGGAAGAGGGGAGAGAAGAGGGTTGAGGGAGGGGATTAGTGGAGAGAGAGAGAGAGAGAGAGAGAGAGAGAGAGAGAGAGAGAGAGAGAGAGAGAGAGAGAGAGAGAGAGAGACAGACTTAAAGGTATCGGAAGCCAACTAAGAGTCATGGAGAGAAAACTTACACCCTCCTCCTCCTCCTCCTCCTCCTTCTCCTCCTCCTCCTCCTCCTCCTCCTCCTCGCTTAAAATATCTATACAGCAGTCTATGATTTTTCCTTCCCTCAAATAATAATAATAATAATAATAATAATAATAATAATAATAATAATAATAATAATAATAATAATAATAACGAAGACAATAACACACACACACACACACACACACACACACACACACACACACACACACACACACACACACACACACAGCATCCATGTATATACTAAAAAATGAGAAAAATAAAAACGATGTGTGAATACCAGAGGATGACTGATGATATTGGATGTATTGGTGTAGTTGAGGAGAGTGGAGTGGCGGGTGTAGTGACGTGACGTGTAGAGAGAGGAGAGGTTGGGGTGTCTCGTACGTTAGATAATGAGAGGCAGACAGGTACAGCATAAGGTAACTGTTATAGGTAAAGATAGATAGATAGGTGTAACACAAAGTAACTGCAGTAGAGGGTAAAACGTGCAGGTAACTCGTTATAAGAAAAGTTGTAGCGTGCATTAATTAGGCAGACAGGTAGACAGGTGTAACATAACGTAACTCAGTATAGGTTAAGATGGGCAGGTAACTCGGTAGAGATAAAAGCGTGAAATACAAAACATAGCAATACGGGTTAGCAGGTGTAAGGAAAGATAACCCAGTGTAGGATGATTGAGGTGTGAGTGTGTGTTGATTATGCTGCAGGAGAGATAGGCAGGTGTGGACAACAGGTAAATCAGTCTGTACCTGTGGCATAGTACTTAGGGTGTAACAGGGTGAAGGGAGTTAGAGATTAGGGTGATAGTGAATTAATCATGGTACTATTTCGAGGTGTACCCTGAGTGTATATAGATTTAGGGTGTAGCTGTTTTAGAGTGCAAAGATAGGGAGGAAAGTTTGGGTGAATGCTGAATAGAGTGAGGGAGTGTCTAGGGGAGTAGTGTGAAGGGTGTATAGCCAACCAGGGTGTTAAAGGGTGTAAGATAACATTGCTCAGGGTGAAGTGTCGATAAATGGGTTGAAGCTCCCTAGGGTGACGATTCTGAGGGAAATATAGATGGAAAATAATACAAAAAGGGTGTTCAGGTTGAAATATTGCTTTGGGTGACGATTATAAGGGTGAAACTCCTGGAGAACTAAAAAAACAAGGGTGATTTAAGGGTGAGGAAAGAGAGTACTGTGAAAGGTTGACGTTGTGTAGGGTGACGGTGCGTGCTGAGGGGGCTGCCAGGGTGAACAGGGAGGGCAGGGTGAATATGGCAGGAGTGGCAGGGTGAAAAATAACATAGCATCAAAATAAGAATGTACTGTGATGGGATGACGTTGTGTAGGGTGACGGTGTGTGCTGAGGGGGCTGCCAGGGTGAACAGGGAGGGCAGGGTGGGCAAGGCAAGGTGTGGTAGGGTGGGCGTACCTTTATGGGGCATCGCGAACACGGTATTGGTATCCTGCCGGGCAATCGTGGCGGTTCGTGGGCTGGAAAGAGAGAGAAAGGGGTTTAGGGCTGTATTTTTAGACACCATCGCTTCTCACATCGACTATTTCTAAAGGTCAAAGAGGGGATCAATCGAGTTTTCATGAGTGTTTTTTAAGGTTCATGGCACAGAAGAAGGGTCAAACTACCACCAGGGTCATAAAACTACCCATGGAAAGGCCTACAGCTCCTACGAAAGCCATGTCAAATATGTGAACTTGGGCGACGAAATGTTTTAAAATATGACCCTAAAAGTCTCGTGATGGTGGTGGTTGTGGTGGTAGTAGTAGTAGTAGTAGTAGTAGTAGTAGTAGTAGTAGTAGAAGTGGTTGTAATAATAGTAGTAGTAGTAGTAGTAGTAGTAGTTGTAGTAGTAGTAATAGTAGTGGTTTAATAGTAGTGCTACGAATAATAATAGTAGTAATCGTAGTTGGAATTTAATTAGAGTAGTAGAGGTAGAAATAGTAGTATAAGTATTACAAAAATTCTCCATTACTAAACTTGATCTATGTATTACGTTTGACCCATTTAAACGTTGACTAAGGAAGAGTATCAACGGTGGGAAACCTTTTTTTTTTTTCTTTTACTGTTTCATTTTTCTATTTCTTGTTTATCCTCATTTTCAGCAATTTTTAGCTTTTTTTTCTTTCCATGTTCATGCTCTCGTTTTATTTCTTCCTCCATTTGCCTTTATCCCTCCGTTTTTTTCTCCCCTCTATTCATTATCCCTTTTCCATAGCTTTCTTCGATTCTTCCTCTTCTTCGCTCTTCGTATCCATGCCTTGTTTCTTCCACTGCGTTGCCCTTTCTTCTTGCGTCTCATCCTTCTTTATTTTACCAGTCTCTTTCTTCCTTCCCCCTTTCCCCGCCCTCTCTCTCGCCTCCCTCCGCCCGTCCTTCCTTCTTCACCTGGATCGATACTCAAATTAAGCATCCAAAAAAATTGTGTATTAGAGGCTCCTTCATCTCCCCTTTCCCGATCTTTTCTTCCTCCTCCTCCTCCTCTTCTTCTTCCTCCTCCTCCTCCTCCTCCTTCTACTGCTGCTACTGGTGTCCTTCCTTCGTTCTACCACTTCTCTGCTTCCTTTTTTTTATATGAGAGAGAGAGAGAGAGAGAGAGAGAGAGAGAGAGAGAGAGAGAGAGAGAGAGAGAGAGAGAGAGAGAGAGAGAGAGAGAGAGAGAGAGAGAGAGAGAGAGAGAGAGAGAGAGAGAGAGAGAGAGAGAGAGACACTTGACCTGGCTGGGATCCATTGTTGCGTCGGCGTTAAATTATGACTCAATCACAGCAACATCTAGAGGAGGAGGAGGAGGAGGAGGAGGAGGAGGAGGAGGAGGAAGAAGAAGAGGAGGAGGAGGAGGAGGAGGAGGAAGAAGAGGAGGAGGAGGAGGGCGACGACTCGTGACATTTTTTTGCGCCCCACCCTCGTATGAGATTAGATAGATAGATAGATAGATAGATAGATAGATAGATAAAGAGGGAGTGAGAGAGAATGATAAACGAAGAATAATATAAGTAAACGAACATATTATTTTTTTTCCTTCCTCTTCCTCCTCCCTTCCCTTCTCTTCGTCTTAGGGAAGGAAGGAAGAATAAAAAGAAGATGGAAAAATTACAACAAAAAAAAAGTATATTAATAAAGCTATCGAAGGAAAACGACGAACAGGGAAGATCAGAATTCGTGGTGGTGGTGGTGGTGGTGATGGTGGTGGTGGTGGTGATGGTGTTGGTGTTGGTGGTGGTGGTGGTGGTGTTGAGAGGGCCACCCACCACCTTAATCACCTCCCCTATACGATTTAACGCTATTGTATGGTAATGGTGGTGACTCTTTAACCTCCTCCTCCTCCTCCTCCTCCTCTTCCTCTCTTCATATTTATTCTCATCCACTCCTTGTCATTCTCCTCAACTTCCTTCCTTCTTATCTTCCTCCTCCTCACGTTTTTCCCTCCTCCTCCTCCTCCTCCAGCTCTTCACTCTCATCCTCGTTTCTCTCCTTCTCTTCCCTTCCTCTTCCTCCTCCTCCACACACAGAGCATAAAGAGATATTTGTAAGGGCAGAGAACGTTAGCTGAACAGGGGAAGAAGAGGAAGAGGAAGAAGAGGAAGAGGAGGAGGAGGAGGAGAGGAAGAGCGGAGTGCCTGCCTTTAAGTTATGTAGGAGAGGAGAGGCAAGAGGGGAGGAAGCGGAAGAGAAAGAATAGGGAAAGAGGAGGAGGAGGAGGAGGAGGAGGAGGAGGAGGAGGAATAATAATATCAGCGGAACTCGATATTCCTTTTCATCTCAAACCTTCTCAACCTCTGCTCGACTCCCTTCACTTCTTCCTCCTCCTCTTCCTCTTCTTCCTCTTCCTCCTCCCTAAGAACGGTCACTATTATCACTCTCTGAAGCCCTTTTCGCCCCGTTCCGTTGTGTTGGGTCGTCCCTGCCCCCCCCTCCCCTTCACTCCCCCCTTCCCCCCTTCACTCCTCCCCCTCCTCCCTTCCCATCCCCCTTCCCCATCCCTCCTCCCCCGCTTCCACTGAGTGTCTTCACCCACGCCTCGTCACGAACACTTCAGATCCATGCACTCAAGCGTCTTTTTTTTTTATATGCATGTTTTAACTGTTTATTGGAGTGTACTCGTGGTTTGACCGAAGGATTTGGCTGCGCGCGCATTCACACACACACACACACACACACACACACACACACACACACACACTCGATGCTTCATTCTTTTGGTGTGTGTGTGTGTGTGTCCAATTTACCTTGACCTTTCGTGTAGGTATGAGTGCGTGAGAGCTTGTTGGCGAGGTGATGGAAGGGAAGGGAAGCGAGGGAAGGAAGGGAAGGGAAGGAAAGAGAAGGAGTTGGGGAGAGAGAAAAAGGAGAGGTGCTACTGATGATGATGATGTGTAAGTAATTGATGGTGATGATGGGCGTACAAGAGTCAAAGATGTAGATGAAGACGACAAACAAATACCTGGCTAGCAAGGAGAGGTGATAATGGTGGTGGTGGTGGTGGTGGAGGAGGATATTGACTGGTGTTCTAGTGGTAATGCTTGCGATGTTGAGGCTTAGCTAGTAACTGCAGTGGTGGTGGTGGTGGTGATGGTGGTTACTGATTGCTTCTGGGAATGATGGAAAGAGGAAGGAAGACTAGTTTGCTATTATTGGTGGTAGTGGTGGTGATGGAGGTATGTTTAGTTGGCCGTTATTGGTAGTGCTTGTGTTGTTGTTGGTGGTGATGGCAGTGAAGGATACTGACTGCTGCTGGAGATGATAGGAAGGGGATGGATAGCTAGTTGGAGGGGGGTGTTTGGTCGGCTGTTACTGGTGGTGCTGGTGGTGGTGTCGGTGGAGGAGGAAGAGGCCGATCGAGTTCCCAGGTCCGAGACACACGCCGGCACACGCCACAACAATACCAATACTCACAATCAATACGGAAAGCGACGTCAATCTAGACCAAAAAGACGGAGGAGAAGACCCGGGGAGCGGCGCGGACTGGGGCGGGCTGGGGCGGGGTAGAGGTAGGCGGCGGGGGACCACAGCCACCCTCCCTCGCCCCTCCTTCCCTGCCCCCCTGGCCCCCGGACCCTCCTTGGCCAGTCCATTACGCCCAAATGACCCAATAACCCGAGTCCGCCGTCCGCCCGCACAATGGACGCCGCCGCCCACTCCTGCCGACGGATGTGGCGTTTGAGAAGCTCGTTTGTGGCCGTTTGGGGAAGGTGGTGTGTGTGTGTGTGTGTGTGTGTGTGTGTGTGTGTGTGTGTGTGTGTTATGACCCATTTCACTAGTCGGTCTTTCTTCCTCTCGATACATTTTCATTCTTTTCTTCTTTCTTTTCTATTTTGAACCGCATCGCAGGACTACCATACGCTTTGTGGCCTCTTCCGTGCGACGTGTTTGGGGTTGACACGCATGGTGGCAGGTTATAAGTGTACCCTCCATCTCCCCTTCCCATTGCTCTCTCTCCTCTATCACTTCCTTCTCTCTTCCCCCTTTCGTCCTCCTCCTCTTCCTTCTCTCCTCCCCCATCGTCCTCCTCTTCCTTCTCTCCTCCCCCATCGTCCTTCTCCTCTTCCTTCTCTCCTCCCCCATCGTCTTCCTCCTCTTCCTTTTCTCCTATCCCATCGTTCTCCTCCTCTTCCTTCTCTCCTACCCCATCGTCTTCCTCCTCTTCCTTCTCTCCTACCCCATCGTCCTCCTCCTCTTCCTTCTCTCCTACCCCATCGTCCTCCTCCTCTTCCTTTTCTCCTACCCCATCGTCTTCCTCCTCTTCCTTCTCTCCTACCCCATCGTCCTCCTCCTCTTCCTTTTCTCCTACCCCATCGTTCTCCTCCTCTTCCTTCTCTCCTACCCCATCGTCTTCCTCCTCTTCCTTCTCTCCTACCCCATCGTCTTCCTCTTCTTCCTTCTCTCCTACCCCATCGTCTTCCTCCTCTTCCTTCTCTCCTATCCCATCGTCCTCCTCCTCTCCCTTCTTCTCCCTGGGTTTGGGGCGACAGGTTACTTGCCACTTCTCTCTCCTTAATCTCCTTTCTCATTTTCCTCTTTCCCTTCTCACCTTAATATTCCTCTTCCCAATTAACTTTTCTCCTTCCGTCCTCACCTCTTTATCCTTTTTCACCCTTCGTATATATTCCTGTTCTCCTTATTCCTGTCTTCCTCTTCTTCCCCTAACTTTCACGAGTCTCTTCTCATCCCTTTGTTCCTAGCGTCCATCCTCCTCCTCCTCCTCTTCCTCCAGGCTCGTCAAGACAGTCGCGTGATTGATTGCACCTCAGATAATGCAATTAATTACTTCACAGATGAGCGAAACACCTGTACGTCTTTACCTGCCCGCGATGAAGAAGGGAGGAGGAGGAGGAGGAGGAGGAGGAGGAGGAGGAGGGTCAACATTACCCTCCATTATCACCCTGCGGTCATCGGACACACCCCAAGAAGCCGGGTTTTTGTGCCACGCGGTTTTGTTTACCAGTGTTGTGACTTGGCCAAAGAAACCCTACCTGGCGGCCCTCCTGTTCCCTCGCTCATTGCCGCCTCCCTCCCTCCCTTGATCCGTCTGTCCCTCTGCTGCCTCTGTTCGCTCTGTCCTCTCCCTCTCAACGACATGTGTTTTATGATCCTGAGTTAGTTTAAAACGTTCTGGCAAGTGCAAAAGACTGTGTGTGTGTTGGGGGGGGGTGGAAGAGATTAAAAAAGAGACACATCAGCATCCTAAAACCAAAATTGTCACTTAAAATCACTTCCAGACTTAATAAAACGATTCCAATCCCTTTTTAAAAGCTCCCAAAACCCACAAATATCACTCATTTACCCCCAAAGTTATTTAACAGAATCATAAGATAACTCCCTAACTCCTAAAGATGTTCAAAACCCACAAAGATAGTATTGAAACCTATATAGACTCATAATAAACTCTAGATTCCTCCGTAACTCCTCTAAACCTTCTAAACCCACAAAGATAGCACTGAAACCCATATAGACCCTCAACAGACTGCTAGATTCCTCCCTGAGTCCTATAAATCTTCTAAACCCACAAAGGTAGTATTCAGATCTTTATAGACTCGTAACTGACTCATTAAATCCCGCTCTGACTCTTAAGATCCTTCCAAACCCACAAAGGCAGTATTCAGATCTCTGTAGACGCCTAACAGACTACTCGATCCCCCCCTGACCACAAAGACCTAATCGACGCGGCGGCTCGTTCTCACCTTCTTGCCTCCCTGACCACCTTCGGGATGTAAGATGATGCGCCTTATCAGTCTATGTGTGTACTGCCCTCCTCTCCTCCCCTCTCTCCCCTCCTGCACCCTCTTCTCCCTTCCTTCTTCCATCTCTCCTCGTCCTTCTTCTTCTCCTTCCCCTCCTCCCAGCTTCTCTACCTGTTTCTAATTTTTCGAGTTTTTTTCCATTATTTAGCCTTCTGTTTTTCTCTTCCTTTGTTTTTGTTTGGTATTTCTCTGATTATTTTTTTGGTTTGTGTTGTTTTTTGTCGTCTTGAAAGTAATGTAAAGATTTCTTATAGCATTTTTTTATTCTCTCTCTCTCTCTCTCTCTCTCTCTCTCTCTCTCTCTCTCTCTCTCTCTCTCTCTCTCTCTCTCTCTCTCTCTCTCTCTCTCTCTCTCTCTCTCTCTCTCCTACACACACACACACACACACACACACACACACACACACACACACACACACACACGCTTAGGTCGTTTCCACCCGTTCTCCCTAATTGACCCGTTAAAGTCCTGGAGAGAAAGGGAGGAAAGGGAGGGAAAGGGAGGAGGAGGAGGAGGAGGAGGAGGAGGAGGAGGAGGAGGAGGCTGTGGGTCCCTCCATGAGAACTTAAATTTGGGAATATCACCACTTTTCCTTTCTTCCTCTCCTTCCCTCTCCCCCTCCTCCTCTTTCTCCCTCTCTCCCTCCCTCCCTCCCTCCCTCCCTCCCTCCCTCCTCCCTCCCTCCCTACAACGTAAATCAGACCTTTCCTTCCACACTTTTTTCTCTCTCTCTCTCTCTCTCTCTCTCTCTCTCTCTCTCTCTCTCTCTCTCTCTCTCTCTCTCTCTCTCTCTCTCTCTCTCTCTCTCTCTCTCTCTCTCTCTCTCTCTCTCTCTCTCTCTCTCTCTCTCTCTCTCTCTCTCTCTCTCTCTTGTTCTCGTTCTCACTTTTTTTATCTATCCTCTCCCATTTCTTTCCCTCCTTCCCTTTCCCCCCTAGCTCTTCCCCTCTTCCTCGTCCCCTTCCAACCCTCACCCTCCCCGTCCCTCCCCCTCTTGCTCCCTCCCCTCCCATTCCCCTTCCCTCTCTCTCTCCCCTTCCCTTGCCACCCTCCCCTACATCACACCCATCGTAACCCCACTGAACACTGCCCACCGTCGCCCCGTCGCCCTAACTACACGACTCAGTATAATGAACAATTACAATAAAAAGCAGAGCAAATATTAACGCGAAAGGGAGAGAGAGAGAGAGAGAGGGGCGGGAGGGGAGTGCGTGAGGGGCCGGTGGGAGAAAGGGAAGGAAGGGGAAAGAAAGGGAGGGAGAAATTAGAGTGAGAATGGGATGTATATCGGAAAGGAAATGGAAGGGTGAAGGGAGGATCAGAGGAAAGGAGAGAGAGATGGTTTGAAGGAAGAGTAAGAATGTGAAGTGTAAAGGAAAGGAAATGGAAGGTTGAGGGGAGGATCAGAGGAAGGTAAAGGGAGATAGAGAGATTGTGTGAAGGAGGAGTACAGAAAAAAGCTAAAGGATGATAGGAGAGAAATGGATTAGAATCGAAAGAAGGAAAAGAAAAAGAGAGATAGAAAAGGGAAGCAGGGAAAAATGAGGGTGGGAGTATATAAGAAAGGAAATGCAAGGTTGAAGGAGGAAGAAGAGGAAGGGAAAGGGAGATAAAGAGATGGTGCGAAGGAGCAAAGAAGAAAAGGCTAAATGACGTCTGAAGGAGAGAAATGAATTAGAATGGAAAGGAGGAGAAGGAAGAGAGTGAGAAGAGAAGAAGAGGAAAACATGGAGAGAATGAGGGTGGGAGATTTCAAGGTATGTGGTGGATGGGCAAAAGGAAGAGGGAAGCATGTTGGACAGAGAATATATAAGTAAAGATGGAGATTGAGAGAGGGGGGAAAGAGAGAAAACTGTTAGGCTTTTTTTTTACAGGAGAGGAGTCAGTTCAAGGGCATAAAAAAAGGTAACAAATGTGAAAAAAAAAACCCGCTAACATAAATAATAATCCTTAAGCACTTTTTGTATCACCTAATCTATACATACATACACTTATTTTCTATTTCTACACATTTCTGCTCACTTTCTTCAACTCAACCTCACTTCTCCATCCTCTCTATCCCAATTCCCACCTTTGCCACTCTTCTTCCTTCACCCCCCC
>NC_066529.1:17376490-17386490 GCF_024679095.1 Eriocheir sinensis
CACAGGCCGTGATTACCGTCTGCCTTTGTACGAGGAGGAGGAGGACGGTCAGGAAGGGATGATTCCTATTGGCCATTTAAGGAGATGAGGGCCATAAAGACGACGGGCGGGGGTGGTGGCTGTCCTGGCTAAGGGGTGGGGGGGGAGGGGGGGACTCTTATGGGCCAGGAGGGGAAGGGGGAGGGAAGGAAGGGGAGATACCAGCCGAACTTTCTTGACCTTCCAGCAATGCCATGTAACCGGTTGGATGGGGAGGAAAGGAGAGAGAGAGAGAGAGAGAGAGAGAGAGAGAGAGAGAGAGGATAATCCGTTCGTTCGCCTTTTCTCACTTCTCTCACGCCTTTCCTTGTTTTACTTTGGTTGTTGTGTTCTTATCCCTTCGTTTCCCTCCTCCTCCTCCTCCTTCTCCTCCTCCTTCTCCTCCTCCTCCTTCAACTCCTTTTCTTATCTCACTCGATCTTGCTTTTATTTTTCTCTCGTTCCACTTCCTCTTTTTCCACTCTGTTGTTCCTTCAGCATCCTTAATCTGTTGCACTGCCTCGTCTCTCTCTCTCTCTCTCTCTCTCTCTCTCTCTCTCTCTCTCTCTCTCTCTCTCTCTCTCTCTCTCTCTCTCTCTCTCTCTCTCTCTCTCTCTCTCTCTCTCTCTCTCTCTCTCTCTCTCTCTCTCTCTCTCTCTCTCTCTCTCTCTCTCTCTCTCTCTCTCTCTCTCTCTCTCTCTCTCTCTCTCTCTCTCTCTCTCTCTCTCTCTCTCTCTCTCTCTCTCTCTCTCTCTCTCTCGCCTTCGCTCTCGCTCTCGCTCTCGTTCTTTAGCTATCTCTGCCGCCCGTCTCGCGTCCTTTGGCTAAGTTCCGACAAATGCCAGTCACAGAGGCGCACACTTCCGCCGCCGCCCTCGTCCTCTTTCCGCCCGCCCCGCACCCTCGCCCTCCCCAAGCTGCTCAGGGCTCGTCTTTACGCTGGAGGGTCTAACAAAGCTAAAGAATGAATCAAGTAACACAACCTAAGAAACCTAACCTAACCTAACCTAACCTGACCTGACGACTTAACATACCTAGCTTTACCGCGAATCTAACCCGCTCTGTCACGCTGGAACGACTAACGAAGCTAAAGAAGTAATTAGTCACACAACCTAAGAAACCTAACCTAACCTAACCTAACCTAACCTTACCTAACCTGACCTGACTTAACATACCTAGCTTTACCGCGAATCTAACCCGCTCTGTCACGCTGGAACGACTAACGAAGCTAAATAAATAATCAATAAAACAAACTAACCTAACCTGGCCTGATATAACGTATCTAGCTTTAAATAGTGCTAATCTAACCACCTCCAACCCGCTCAGTGCTCGTTTTCTACGCCGCAGCGACTAACAAAAGCTAAAAAACTAGTCAAGTGTCACAGCTGAGGAGCCTAACCTAGCCTAGCCTAGCCTAACCTGACATAACGTATCTAGCCTCAAGTTCTTCAAGTCTCTCCCCTTCCAGTCTGGTCATGGCGCGTCTTGTCTGCCAAAACGAGTCAAGTAGATGAAGTAACAAATTTGACCCTTATTCTCAAACGTTTCCGGGCTTAACACACCCTTAACACACACACACTTCATAAGGCTTGCGTAGAGGTAGTTGTTTTAGTATTTCCATGAGTTGTTTGAAGTGCTTAACACCCCTGAGAATACGACTAATCTCCCTTGTGGGTTTTGGATATATTTGTTGTGAGCCGAAAGCGTCTTCCATCTCTATCTACTTCTCCTCCTCATCATCATCATCCTCCTCATCCTCCTCTTCCTGCTCCTCCTCCTTCTACTCGGCTGAAGAAGAAGGAGGGAGGAGTTCTCGTGGCTTCAGCTGCCTCTAATGATCCTCCTCTTCCTCCTCCTCCTCCTCCTCCTCCTCATTTCCCCTCTTCACTTTTCCTCTCCCCTCCTCTCCTCCTCCCTCCTCCCTAACCCATTATCATCATTCATTTTCCTGACAGCATTTTTTTTATTTAGCTTTTATTCTCTCTCTCTCTCTCTCTCTCTCTCTCTCTCTCTCTCTCTCTCTCTCTCTCTCTCTCTCTCTCTCTCTCTCTCTCTCTCTCTCTCTCTCTCTCTCTCTCTCTCTCTCTCTCTCTCTCTCTCTCTCTCTCTCTCTCTCTCTCTCTCTCTCTCTCGTACAAGTTTTATTTTAGTATGTATGTGAGTATATCTGTTAATCCTTTCTTTATTCCTTCTATCTTTCTTTCCTTTTTTCTTTCTTTCTTCTATTTCTTTTCTCTCTACTCTTTGCAGTATTCATTATTATTTTTCATTTTTCTCCTATCCTTTTCTCTCTCATTTTCTATCTTCCTATTCTTTTCCAACCAGTCTTGCTTCTCCCCTTCTATGTCCCTCCTCCTCCTCCTCCTCCTCCTCCTTCTAATAGTGTCTCTCTTCCCTCTGTTCCTCCCTCCATTCTTCCTCCCTCCCTCCCTCCCTCCCTTCTCTCCCTCCCTCCAATAAACGGCAGGAAACATCAACAATATCGCCTCTCTTTCACCCTTTTCCTTATAGTTCCGTTCTCACACGCGCCTGCCTCACCCTTTCTCTCCCTCCCTCACCCTTTACCTCCCTCTCGCCCTCCCTTATCCTCCCTCTCTCACTCCATGCCTGTCTCCCTCACGCAGTCTCTTCACCTCCCTCCTTCCCTCCCTCACGTAACCCCCCTCCTTCTCTCCCTCACACACATACTCCCCCTCCCTCAGTCCTCCTCCCTCCCTCCCTCCCTCTCGCCATGGGGTAAGGAAGGTACACGAAAGGAACATGAGCGTAGGGCGTGGCAGGAGGAGGAGGAGGAGGAGGAGGAGGAGGAGGAGGAGGAGGGCAGGAAAAGAAGGGTATGACAGGAGTAGGAGCAGAAGAGAGAAGCAGTAAGAGGAGGAGGAGGAGGAGGAGGAGGAGGGTGTTGCGTGCGGTGAGGTGGCGTGGCGGGTGGGGGGGGATCTGCGGCGTCTCGTGCGGGGTCGTGAAAACCGTGTGAAATTAAGGCAAATTACCGCCCCCCCTCAGGTAAATAAGCGAGAGAGAGAGAGAGAGAGAGAGAGAGAGAGAGAGAGAGAGAGAGAGAGAGGGGGGAGGGGTAGATAGCATGTTCCCCAGCCGAGGCATCGTCATGAGGCTACCTGCGTGACACCTGCCCAATTAGCTACCGCTACATCACCACCAGGTATGCCATCCCCCTCCCTTCCTTCCTCTTTCCTCTTTCCTCTCCCTCCTTCTTCCTTGCTCCCTCCTCCTCCTCCTCCTCCTCCTCCTCCTTTTCCTCCTCCTCTTCCTCCTGCAACTCTTCATCCTCCTCCTTTCCCTATCTCACCTTTCCTCGTATATCTTCCTGTTTCCTGTCCTTCCGTTCCTCACGTGTGGAGTCCTTAACCTTGATATTCACTTCACCGCTGAACCAAACTCACCCTGACATTCACTTCACTGCCAAACCAAACTAACACCCGTCCCTCTTTCATTCACTTCACTGCTAATCCAAACTCACTTCTGTGCCTCTTATATTCACTTCACTGCTAAATGAAACAAAACTTGCTTGCGTCCCTCTCATCCCCCTCTCACTTCACTACATCCCCTCACCTCACCGCTAAACAGAACAAAACTTACTTGCGTCCCTCTCACCCCACTCTTACTTCACTTCGTCCTCTCACCTCACCGTTAAACAGAACAAAACATACCTACGTCCCTCTCATCCCCCTCTCACTTCACTTCGTCCCCTCACCTCACCGCTAAATGAAACAAAACTTACTTACGTCCCTCTCATCCTCCTCTCACTTCACTTCGTCCCTCACCTCACTGCTAAACAGAACAAAACATACCTACGTCCCTCTCATCCCCCTCTCACTTCACTTTCATCCCTCACCTCACCGCTAAACAGAACAAAACTTACTTGCGTCCCTCTCATCACCCTCTCACTTCACTTCGTCCCTCACCTCACCGCTAAACAGAACAAAACTTACTTGCGTCCCTCTCATCCCCCTCTCACTTCACTTCGTCCCTCACCTCACCGCTAAACAGAACAAAACTTACTTACGTCCCTCTCATCCCCCTCTCACTTCACTTCGTCCCTCACCTCACCGCTAAACAGAACAAAACATACCTACGTCCCTCTCATCCCCCTCTCACTTCACTTCGTCCCTCACCTCACCACTAAACAGAACAAAACATACCTACGTCCCTCTCATCCCCCTCTCACTTCACTTCGTCCCTCACCTCACCGCTAAACAGAACAAAACTTACTTACGTCCCTCTCATCCCCTCTCACTTCACTACATCCCCACACATCACAGCTAAACAGAACAAAACTTACTTTCGTCCCTCTCATCCCCCTCTCACTTCACTTCGTCCCTCACCTCACCGCTAAACAGAACAAAACTTACTTGCGTCCCTCTCATCCCCCTCTCACTTCACTACATCCCCTCACCTCACCGCTAAACAGAACAAAACTTACTTGCGTCCCTCTCATCCCCCTCTCACTTCACTTCGTCCCTCACCTCACCACTAAACAGAACAAAACATACCTACGTCCCTCTCATCCCCCTCTCACTTCACTTCGTCCCTCACCTCACCACTAAACAGAACAAAACATACCTACGTCCCTCTCATCCCCCTCTCACTTCACTTCGTCCCTCACCTCACCACTAAACAGAACAAAACATACCTACGTCCCTCTCATCTCCCTCTCACTTCACTTCGTCCCTCACCTCACCGCTAAACAGAACAAAACTTGCGTCCATCTCATCCCCCTCTCACTTCACTTCTTCCCTCACCTCACCACTAAACAGAACAAAACATACCTACGTCCCTCTCATCTCCCTCTCACTTCACTTCGTCCCTCACCTCACCGCTAAACAGAACAAAACTTACTTGCGTCCCTCTCATCCCCCTCTCACTTCACTACATCCCCTCACCTCACCGCTAAACAGAACAAAACTTACTTGCGTCCCTCTCATCACCCTCTCACTTCACTACGTCCCACACCTAACCGCAAAACAGAACAAAACTTACTTGCGTCCCTCTCATCCCCCTCTCACTTCACTTCGTCCCTCACCTCACCGCTAAACAGAACAAAACTTACTTGCGTCCCTCTCATCCCCCTCTCACTTCACTACATCCCCTCACCTCACCGCTAAACAGAACAAAACATACCTACGTCCCTCTCATCTCCCTCTCACTTCACTTCGTCCCTCACCTCACCGCTAAACAGAACAAAACATACCTACGTCCCTCTCATCCCCCTCTCACTTCACTTCGTCCCTCACCTCACCGCTAAACAGAACAAAACATACCTACGTCCGTCTCATCCCCCACTCACTTCACTACGTCCCCTCACCGCTAAACAGAACAAAACTTACTTGCGTCCTCTCATCCCAGTCTCACTTCACTTCTTCGCTCAGCTCTGCGCTAAACAGAACAAAACTTACTTACGTCCCTCTCATCCCCCTCTCACTTCACTTCGTTCCTCACCTCACCGCTAAACAGAACAAAACATACCTACGTCCCTCTCATCCCCCTCTCACTTCACTTCATCCCCTCACCTCACCGCTAAACAGAACAAAACATACCTACGTCCCTCTCATCCCCCTCTCACTTCACTTCGTCCCTCACCTCACTGCTAAACAGAACAAAACTTACCTACATCCCTCTCTTCCCCCTCTCACTTCACTTCGTCCCTCACCTCACCGCTAAACAGAACAAAACATACCTACGTCCCTCTCATCCCCCTCTCACTTCACATCGTCCCTCACCTCACCGCGAAACGAAACAAAACTTACTTACGTCCCTCTCATCCCCCTCTCACTTCACTTCGTCCCCTCACCTCACCGCTAA
Organism: Eriocheir sinensis; assembly: GCF_024679095.1. Lineage (NCBI taxonomy): Eukaryota > Metazoa > Arthropoda > Malacostraca > Decapoda > Varunidae > Eriocheir > Eriocheir sinensis. The sequence continues at coordinate 17,382,332 of NC_066529.1, forward strand.
ACAGAACAAAACTTACCTACATCCCTCTCTTCCCCCTCTCACTTCACTTCGTCCCTCACCTCACCGCTAAACAGAACAAAACTTACCTACGTCCCTCTCATCTCCCTCTCACTTCACTTCGTCCCTCACCTCACCGCTAAACAGAACAAAACATACCTACGTCCCTCTCATCCCCCTCTCACTTCACTTCATCCCCTCACCTCACCGCTAAACAGAACAAAACTTACCTACATCCCTCTCTTCCCCCTCTCACTTCACTTCGTCCCTCACCTCACCGCTAAACAGAACAAAACTTACCTACGTCCCTCTCATCCCCCTCTCACTTCACTTCATCCCTCACCTCACCGCTAAACAGAACAAAACATACCTACGTCCCTCTCATCCCCCTCTCACTTCACTACATCCCCTCACCTCACCGCTAAACAGAACAAAACTTACCTACGTCCCTCTCATCTCCCTCTCACTTCACTTCGTCCCTCACCTCACCGCTAAACAGAACAAAACTTACCTACGTCCCTCTCATCCCCCTCTCACTTCACTTCGTCCCTCACCTCACCGCTAAACAGAACAAAACTTACCTACGTCTCTTTCACTCCGCCGTTCTAATAAACCAAGCTCACTTCTGTCCCCTCTACACTAACGTTAAAACATTCACTTCACCGCTCCATCCCTCCCTCTAACGCTAATACCATCACCGAAACACTAGGAGCTACAACGCATAAAAAGATCGAGCAAGCAAGTAACTTTTTTTACCTCTCGTCCTTCGTTACCTTGAGATTCTGTTCCTTATCGGCCGAGTGACACGAGATGGCGCGATTTTAATGCTATCAGCGCGCGCCTTCACTCCCGCTGATGAGGTGTCTCCCCCGGCCACCTGTACTCCCCCTCCCCTCCCCCGGCCCCTACCCTTCACCCCGCCTTGTCCTCGTGTCTCGCCGGACGCTTAAAACGCCGGGAAATATGCTTGAATAAACACCCGCCCGACTCCCCGACGCCTGACGCGGCTCGAGATCGCATGCCAGATTTCACTGAGCGGGCATTCTCTCTCTCGGTCTTTTTTGTCTTTTTTTTTTTCGTGTTACGTCCTCGCCACTTGTATGTGTGTGTGTGTCGTGGGGGGAGGGGGGGGAGAATGTGTGTATGTGTGTCGAGGGGGGAAGGGAAGGAGGGTCTCTGGGTGCGTGGAGGGAGGGGGGTCTGTGTGTGTGTGTGTGTGTGATCGTATTAAATCATGCAGCGAGCGGTGTTTGTGTGAGCGTGTGTAGTTTTATTTATGCTGTTTTAATAATTCCTTCATGCTGGATAAGCTTTCTCATTTTCCTTCGCTTAATAAGTTCTTCTGATGCCTTTTTTTCAACACACACACACACACACACACACACACACACACACACACACACACACACACACACACACACACACACACACCTCACCCTTGCCACCCCGTCCTTCGCCACCCATCCCACCCCCCCACCCTCCCCACCCTCCCCTTATCACCTGCCCCCACCTGTCAGCGAGCGGCGGCGGGACTGAGGGCGTCACGGGCCAATAAGGTGGCTCCAGGACAGGTACGAGGCCCGCCCGTCACTTGGCCGACTAATTGCGCGGCGCGGGGGTCCGGCCTCTGGTTTTTGTCGTGTCCTGAAACCCAAGTCGACCCCCTCCTGCTGGCGCGCTCCTTCTCCTGCTGGTTCTGTTACTTCTGCTGCTGCTGCTACTGATGTTGTTGCTGTTACCTGGTCTGTCTCACTTTGTCTCTTTGTGTGCAGGGAAGGTGGAAAGTGTAAAGAAATGGTGGTTAAGAAAGAGAGAGGACGAAGACAGAGAGAGAGAGAGAGAGAGAGAGAGAAAAGGACGAGGATAAAGTGAGAGAGAGGAAATTGTGATTAAGAAAGTGAAAGAGAAAGACGGATTGAAGGAGAGTAGACAGACAGTGAGAGGGACGAAGATGGAGGGAGAGAGAAGGAAATGGTGGTTAAGAAGGAAAGATAATGACAGATAGAAGGTAGAGAGCAAGAGAGAGAGTGAACAGTGACGAAAGGAGGAACAGATAAAAAAGAGAAGGATGGAGAAGAGAGAAACGGAGGAAGAAAATGAGGGAGGGAGGGAAAATGAGTGGCGCTAGAAAAGACGAAGGATGAAAGGAGGGTAAAAGTGGAAAAAATTAGAAGAGGAATGGAGGGAAGGAGGAAAGTGTTAGTAAAGAAAGAAAGAAGGATAGGAAGGAAGGAGGTGCTCATATAGGAAAAGAGGGATGAAAGGAAGGAAGAGGAGAATGATAGTAGGGAAGAAAATAAAAGGAAAAAAGGAAGAGCGCACGGGAAGAGGGAGCAAGGGAGGAAAGGGAGAGAGGAGGGTGGAGACAAGGAAGGATAGAGGGATAAAGAGGAGACAAGCAGACAAAGAGGGAGGAAGAGAGGGAGGTGACAAGGGACGTTCGTGTGTGTGTGTGTGTGTGTGTGTGTGTGTGTGTGTGTGTGTGTGTGTGTGTGTGTGCTTTTTTATAATGTGTGCGATATTTTTACATCTTGTTAGTCATTCTCTCTCTCTCTCTCTCTCTCTCTCTCTCTCTCTCTCTCTCTCTCTCTCTCTCTCTCTCTCTCTCTCTCTCTCTCTCTCTCTCTCTCTCTCTCTCTCTCTCTCTCTCTCTCTCTCTCCACGCAATCATCAAATATATCAACTAGAAGAAGAAGAAGAAGTGAGAGAGAAGAGAGAGAGAGAACACATTCAACACATTCCGAGAAACATTCCTTCCATCTCTCTCTCTCTCTCTCTCTCTCTCTCTCTCTCTCTCTCTCTCTCTCTCTCTCTCTCTCTCTAAGTCACGTCAAACTAAAAGCAAGTCCAAAATTCATCTTTATATAACATTATTTTCGTCCCTCGTTTGGTATTTTCCTTTTCCTTACAATTTTTCATTCATTTTCTATTGTTTACGTTTTTTTTTTCAAAGATTCTCCAGCTGGTTGGATCCCTCTCTCAACACTATGCTTTAACGTCTCCCTTCCTGCCCCCCGCCCCCCCTTTTTTTCTCCCTCCTCCTCCTCCTCCTCCTCCTCCTCCTCCTCCTCCTCCCACATCTCCTTGTACTGTCGGGAGGAAAGGAAGGGAGGAAGAAAAGTAAAGGGGAAGGAGGGTAACTATGAAAAGGGAAGAGAGATGTAAGGAATAAGTAATAAGTGTATTGATTTAAGATTGAAAGGATAGGAAGATGGAAAATGAAGGATGAGGGAGAATAAAAGACAGGGAATAGAAAGTAGGGAAAGGAGTGGAAGCGAATGGGGAAGGAAAGGAAAGAGATGAGCAATGTTGTAGGAAGGAGGAAGAAAGAGAGGAAGAGAGGGAGACTAAGATAAAGAAAAATGGAGGAGATGAAAGGAGAAGAACTGATATGAGAGAGAGAGAGAGAGAGAGAGAGAGAGAGAGAGAGAGAGCGCACCAACCCTTACGAAAAGAAAAAAAAAAGAGAAAAACGCATTCGTACAAAATCCTACATCACTTTTACAGCGGCCGCCATTGGTTTAACATCATGCCTCCTCCACTCAACTTGCAGGGCTGTTACGAAGCCTGAGACGCTAAGCTTCCTCCTCCTCCTCCTCCTCTTCCTCCTCCTGTTCGTAGTCGTCGTGGTCTTCTTCCTCCACCTTACACTTTCTCTCCACCCCGGGCCACCTGACGCTCCTTCTCTCTCTCCCTCTGTCTCTGTTTTGCCGTATTTTCCGTTATTATGCAGCGGGTCGTGGCAGGGAGTTCTCGTGTCAATAAGGGCGTGTAGCGAGATAACCCTCTGGCCTCATGCCCTTGTTGACATCTTCGGACACGGGAGAGAGCGAGAGGAAGAGAGAGAGGGAGGGAAAGAGAGAGCAGGGAGGTTGGGAGGGCGGGAGAGACAGGGAGAAGAGAGAGGACGAGAGAGAGCGCGAGGGAGAGACATTACCCTCCGCGACACTAAGACCTTATCAACCGGACTAGTGTCACAGGATATTACCTTTTATGCCGGGGCGACGCAAAGCCTTAAATGGCGTGAAAATGAATCGATGGGGAGGCCAGTGTGTGTGTGGCGCGGCGCGGGGGGGGGAGGAGAAGGGGGCGATTCGTATATGTTTTATAGTGGCCCCTCTCAGTCATCAGGCGAGGGATGCGCATTTGCCAGTTTTCAGCT
>NC_066529.1:17391490-17396490 GCF_024679095.1 Eriocheir sinensis
GAGAAAAGGATGGTTGAAAAAGATGATGTTGAAGGATGATGGATTAGGAAGTGGAAAATGGAGCAGGTGAAGGAGCACGGAAAATAAAAAGAGAAAAAAAAAGATGATGTTGAGGGATGGAAGAAAAATTATGGATATGGACATGGATTTGGAAATGAAAAAAAGGAACAGGGGAAGTGAATGTGAGAAAAAAAAAATGTTGCTGAAGTAGGGTAGAAAAAGATGATGTTGAAGGACGATACAAAATAGACAGATGGATTTGGTGATGGAAAATGGATCATGTGAAGTGAGCACGGGAGGGAAAAAGAGAGAGAAAAAAGGATGTTGACGGATGGTAAAAAAAATTGTTGATGAAGGACGATACAAAATAGACAGATGGATTTGGTGATGGAGAAATGGACAGGTGAAGTGAACACGGGAATGAAAATAAGATAGAGAAAAAGATGTTGTTAAAGTAAAACATAAAACCAATAGACGGATTTGGAAATGGAAAAAGAAACAATTGTGAAGGGAACACGAGAGGGAAGATATGAAAGAATAAGATGCAGTTGACAGAAGATATAGAAAAAAAAGTTGTTAAATGATGATACAAAACAGAAACATGAAAATATAAATGGAAAAAGGAAGAGTTGTGAATGAAACATGGGAAGGAAAATGAAAGCTAAGGAGATAGTTGATGGAAGACAGGAAAAGATGCTGTTCAAGGGAGATAAAGAAAGAAAAGAGATGGAAAAGTGACAGATGAACTTGAAAATGGGAAAAAATGAATGTGTAAATGAACAACGGAAGGAAAACGAGAGAGAAAAGGAACAAGTTAAAGGAAGCTAAACAGAATGTAGATAAAGGGATATACTAAAAATTGCAGGTTTGAAAATGGAAAGTAACAAACTAAGGATATACGAAAAGAATTTACATACAATTAGAAGTAACGAAAAGGAAACATACGGTATACTGCGTTAAAAAAAAATAGAGTGCAACAAGAATGCAATTAGAGGCAAGTGCAAATCCATGTAAGCCTTGGAAGAAAAGTGAAAATTATGGTAAGGTAAGAAATTTTCAGTTAACGTTTGAAATCCAGAAAGAGAAGGAACGAAGAAGGAGCGATGGAGTGAACGGAGAGTCGACGAATAGAAGGAAGAGAAAGCGACAAAAAATATGACGTACATACTGAGAATTAATGAAATGTGATGCAAGCCCGTGAAAAAAAAGAAGTTATAATGTAATGATGAAAAACAGAGGGAGAAAGGGGAAAGGGAAAGAATGACAAAAGTAGTAAGGGATAGTAACAATTGTACATAGCAGTCAGTAGTAGTAGTAGTAGTAGTAGTAGTAGTAGTAGGAGGAGGAGGAGGAGGAGAAGGAGAAGTAGTAGCGATAATAGTAATAAAATAATAATAACAATAAATAATAATAATAATAATAATAATAATAATAATAATAATAATAATAATAATAATAATAATAATAATAATAATAATAATAAAAATCCTAGCGGGCTTTTTTGCGTTGAGCTACTTTCTTTACTGTAAAAATAGCATCGTCATTCTCTATTTGGCACCACGCACTCCCTCCCTCTCTTCCTGTCTCCCTCCCTCTTCATCCTCACCATAAAAACACTCCCATGAATTCCTATCGTGTTCACCATTCACCATCACCGCCATTTTGCCACCCCAACCACCACCACCACCACCACCGCCACTACCACGCCATGCACTGTAAAAAAACGTCATGCACACAACTCAACTCCTTTTTAGGCCGACTGTAAAGATGTCACAAAATGGCCTATTGGTGACCGCGTGCATGTTACGGCGTGAGCATGAACGAAGGAAATATTGGTCGCGTTTTAAACTTGATGTGTGTTACGTGCGGGGTATTGCGTCCTGTGGTCCTCTGTTTGTGTGGCTTCGTGAGGGTAAAAGAGTGAAGTGAGAGGGAAGAATTGTGCTTTTCTGGTGTTGTGTTATAAAGAGTAATGCAGGTAGTGACGTTGTATCGGTGTTATGTGCTATTAGAGTGTTATGTAGTGTAATATGTGACGTTCTGAAGTCGTTTTGCTTTGTGCTGTGTTGGTAATTTTGGTTCCGTCCGTCCGTTCCGTTCCGACAGGGCGTGTTACGAAGGGGAACGAAAGGAATGTTGCGTTGTGTAGTGACGTTGTATCGGTGTTGTGTGCTATTAGAGTGTTGTGTAGTGTATTATGTGACGTTCTGAAGTCGTTTTGCTTTGTGCCGTGTTGGTAATTTTGGTTCCGCGTCCGTCCGTGTTAGGAAGGGGAACGTAAGGAATGTTGCGTTGTGTAGTGACGTTGTGTGGGTGTTGTGTGTCATCAAAGTGTTACGTAGTGTTTTATGTGATGTTCTAATGTAGTCATGCGCTGTGCTTTCATGGTAATCGTGGCTCCCTCCGTTCCATCAGGGTGAAGGATTGTGGTGTCCTGGAGTGACGGACCGGTGTTATGCGTTATTTTGCGGCCTTGGTCTGTTGTGGCGTGATGGCGTCCGCGAAGAGGCTGTGAAAAGTAAAGTGGAGACGGCAGATAGTTTGCTTGGCGTCGAGTGGCGTAAAGAGGCGGCGTTTTGTGGCTTAGTGAAGGTGATTTCCGTTGTGTTCGCGGCGTGATGGCGTCTGTGGCGGTGCTTGGCGTGGCATGGCGGGTTGTGGTGCGCCAATCCACTGTATTATGGCGGCTGGTCCGTTAGGGAGAGTGAGGAATAGATGGCGGGGAGAAACAGAGAGACAGAGAGAGGGAGTGAGACGAGGGGAGAGCGGCGGGCTTGAGGGCGGGAACACGAGAGGGGGAGCGCGGCGCCCTTCGACCCCTCCAGCCCCAGGGGAGCCGTGAGGGCGGGCGGCTCCACCCCTCAACACCACAAACATGTCGAGGGGCGAGCGGCGGCCATCCGAGGCTCCGCTACACCGACGTGAGGGAGAGGGAGGCTGAGAGGCGCCGAGAGGGAGGACCAGGCGGTGCTGTGTGTAGGCGGCACATCAGGAGGTGGAGGAAGAGACAAAAAGATGTAAGAGAGAGAGAGAGAGAGAGAGAGCATTGCAACAGGATCGAAGAGGAAGAGGAGGAGGAGAAGGAAGAGGAGGAAAGTGGCCACTGCAGGAGTACTAAGGACGCCGGAGGAAGAAGGAAAAGGAGAATGAGGGCAGTGAGGAGGAGGAGAAAGAGGAGGAGGAGGAGGAGGAGGAGGAAGAGAAGGGGGGCCGGGAGGAGGGAGGAGCGCTGAGGGGCCTTGCGGGACCTGTGGAGAGGGCGAGAGGAGCGGGAAGAGGAGAATGGGAGGACTCGGGAGGCGCGGCTTGCCTGGGAGAGCCATTGAGGGGACCCCGGGAAGAAAAAAGAGTGAGAGAGTAAGAGAGAGAGCGAGAGAGAGCGAGGGAGAGTGAGAGAGAGAGGGAGAAAGAGAGGATCCCACGGTAGGGGGCGCAGCGAACTGTCTCTGTGTCTCTGGGTTTGTGTTGTCTCGCAAAACACAAAAGGCGCAGCACTAAGAGAGGGGGGGGTGTAGAGAGGAGGGGGAGAGGGGCAGCAGCTGGGGAGGAGGCGAGGAAGGAGGAGGAGGAGGAGGAGGAGGAGGAGGAGGAGGGGAAAATAAAGTGGGGGACTAACTACAGTATGACTTCTTACACACACACACACACACACACACACACACACACACACACACACACACACACACACACACACACACACTCGACACTGTGATCCGTCCGTTTTAAGTGCGGACGAAAATAACGTCGATTTTGCCCACGGCCTTATATATTTATTTTTGTTTTGTTTTTTTAAGTGTGAAACAGTTGCGAGGCGTATCCAAGTTAGCAACAGAGAGGAGGAATGAAGAGAGTGAAGAGAGGTGACGGAGGCGAAGGAAAGGAGGGAAGGAAGGAAGGAAGGAAGGGGGGAAGGAAGGAAAGATTGAAAGAAGGAAAAAAGGTAGAAAGTGAAGAGGAAGGGTAGAAGGAAGGAAGAAAGTGAAGGGAAAGGAAGAAAGGAAGGAAGGAAGGAAGGAAGGAAGGATTGCAAGAAGGAAGAAAGGTAGAAAGTGAAGAGGAAGGATAGAAAGAAGGAAGAAAGTGAAGGGAAAGGAAGAAAGGAAGGAAGGAAGGAAGGAAAAATGGAAGGAAAGCAGTCTTACCTTGGTTTTCCTTATCTTAGAGAGAGAGAGAGAGAGAGAGAGAGAGAGAGAGAGAGAGAGAGAGAGAGAGAGAGACAAAAAGAGAGTCATTATGATCAATACCCCGCGACTTCAAAATTTATCACGAAGCATCGCAAACACGAGCAAGGAGAGAGAGAGAGAGAGAGAAAGTTCCTCCTACTCCTTCTCCTCCTCATCCTCCTCTTCCTTTTCCTCCTCCTCCTCCTCCTCCTCCTCCTCTTCTTCCTCCTCCTCTTCCTCCTCCGCCTCCGCCTCTGCTTCACCGGTCTCGTGGCAGCAGGTGATGACTGGGATAATATTTTGAAGCATATATTTTTCGAGCACATTAATTCTTTGAGCACATTAATTTTGCTGGGAAATGCAACGAGTAAAGAGGTTAATGAAGTGAACTGCAGGCTTAATTAGGCGGTAGAGTCGAGATGTTGATTAAAAACCCACTAAACACACACACGCACACATGCACACACACGCACACGAAAACGCAAGTGGTGGCTTAATAAGTAAGTAAATATGCAAATAAATGTGTAGTATATTAAAGACTACATCGATATATACACGTGCAAATAAGTATGTGAGTATCTGAATGTAAATGTAGATGCGAAAATATGTAAATGAATCATTAAGCAAGATTATAGATGAAATGATTAATAGTTTGTGAATTTTAGGTGGATGTAAATGTATATGAGAAAATATATAAACGAATCATTAAGCAAGATTATAGATGAAATAATTAATAGACTTGTGATTTTTAGGTGGGAAAGATTTCATGCCTCAAAAACAAACATATTTCCGTGGACGAGTTGGTGATTAAATCTGGGAAGGGAGGGAGCGGCGGCG
>NC_066529.1:17398990-17403990 GCF_024679095.1 Eriocheir sinensis
AAGTGTGAAATGATCGCTATTATACCGCCCTTCGCCGCTCGGCCGGGGGGTGGGAGGGGGGTCGAGGGGGTTAAATTTTAAACGAATTCCTGAGCTTATTACGCTGCTGTATTGTGTTGTTAGTGGTGGCTGTGGGAATGTTCTCTCCTATCCTACCCTGCGCTCACTTCCTTTCTCCTCTCTCCTCCACCTCCACCTCCGCCTCCTCCTCCTTCTTTGACATCTCTCTCTCTCCCTCCCGCAAGCGCACACTCCCTCCCCCGCCCGCAGCCAAAGAGCAAACAGTATTATCTCCTCAAACTGTTTCCAGAAATCCTCATCTCATTCTCGCCGTTCAAAAATCCGTGTCAGTTTTCGAGTGCGTGCGAGAAGCCAGCTGCTGCTCTACACTCCCCTCTCTTGTGTGTCCTCCCTCTCCCCTCCCTCCGTCTCCTCCCCTTCTCCCCCCTCCCCTGGAAAAAAAATGGGAGGGTCATGATGAGAACTGCCTTTTGAGGTTTGTCCGTCAGGCAGTGAGAACCGTGCGAGAGTGGAGATGAACAGCGTGTGTGTTTATGAGGACGTCAGGGCAGTCTTCCATTAGGGACGGTCGCTGCCTCTTCTCTTATCACGGAAACGTCCTCGCGTAGGCATGGATGGGCGAGACTAGGGGTCTTAGGGGCGGTTGTTGCATGGGTGGGGAGCCTGATGCTGGTTTAGGCGGTGGTGGTGTTGGTGTTGGTGGTGGTAGTAGTAGTAGTTGTAGTAGTAGTAGTAGTAATAGTAATGATATTAATAACAGAAGACGCCAACAAAAGTTACACCAAACAAATGAAGCATAAACAGGAAAACAACAACAACAGCGGAAAAACGGTGTAAAGGAGCGAAAAACGGGGAAACGGAGCACCAAGAGAGAGAGAGAGAGAGAGAGAGAGAGAGAGAGAGAGAGAGAGAGAGAGCAGGAGCATCAGCATCATCAGTAACAACACCAGTAACAACAACAGCAGCAGCAGAGGAAGGGGAAGAGAACGGAGCAGTTGGCGTGGGCAGCAGCAGCAGAGGCAGCAGCATTGCGGGCGTGGAGGGGCAGGAAGGGACGATCTACACAGTTTCGGGCCGTGTCAATGTGCTGGAATAATCAAGTGCGTGGCTGCTTCATCCTCCCTCGCACTCTCTCGCACTCGTTCACTCACTCACCCTCACTCACTCTGATTCACCCCTTCTCCCGTCTATTGCCCCTTCCCCGTTCCCCTCTTCGCTCTATATACATTCCCCTTCCCTTTTTTCTCCACCCTCCTTTAACTCCATCAGCCACATCTCTATTTAATCTGATATCCACCCTTCTCTTTTCGTTCCTCTCTTTCCTATATATAATCTTATCCTGTATCCCTTTCCTGTGATTCTGTGTCCTTCTTCCTCTTCCCCTTTCGCTTATCCCCATTCTTTTCTATCCCTTATTCTCTATATCTCCATTTTCCCGACCTCCTCCCCCATTCTAGCCTTCTTGATTCCCGTATTTCCTCCTTCCCTTAACATTCTCCTTGATTCCTCTCCCTTTCCCTCATTCCTCCACGTCTATTCTTTCTCCCCTTTTCCCCTCATCACCAGCATCCCTATCTAGACTCATTCCAAATTTCCCCTTCTTTTCCCTCAAGTCTCCGCTTCCCCCCTTCTTCCCACTCTCTACACCCTCGTCTATTCTCACACTCCTCTCATCCCTATCTCCACTGATCCCTATTTTTCTTGTTCCCCGGCCCAGCACATGCACCAGCGCCGTTTCTATCTGTAGCCTGTCTGTGTGTGTGGTGTGTGTATCCTCCCATCCCTTGGCTCGCATCGTCCCTCCTCCGCCGGGTTCTCGCGTCCAGATGTCTCGGGCAGTGTGTCGCGGGAATGGGCCGTGCTAATGGGCCGGGTAATGACACTGCAAGTATTGTATTCATCATCGTTGTTGTTGGCCTTATGATTGGTGCTTCTGTTGTTGTTGTTACCATTAGAAGAGAGAGAGAGAGAGAGAGAGAGAGAGAGAGAGAGAGAGAGAGAGAGAGAGAGATGAGTAGTTTAAGGCTAGTTTTAATAAGTTCATTTGAAGTGAGTGATGCATTTTTTTATACGTTTGGTTATATTTTTGTAATTGTTTCCGCCGTTGGTGCTGGTGCGGTTTTAATGTAATTGTTTTGTTATTGTTATCATTGTTATAATTTATATTGCTAATGTTATTATTGCTATTATAATCATCGTTGATATTAGCGTTGGTATTGTGTTATTATTATAATTATTATTATTATTATTATTATCATTATTATTATTATTATTATTATTATTATTATTATTATTATTATTATTATTATTATTATTATTATTATTATTATTATTATTATTATTATTATTATTATCAGCAGCAGCAGCAGCATTATTGTTATTTAATGTTCATATGATTTACATATTTCATTTGCATTCATATATTTCATTTTATCAATACATTATATTTTATTCATTTTATTCATTTTATTTTATTCATATATTTCATCAAGCACTGGTGTGTTCCATAAATTTTTCGTCTCTGCGCCACACTCGTCGTGTTCCTGTTCTGCAACACAGCTTTATTCCGCCGCCGGAAGGCGTCTGCCGCTCTTACCATGGGTGTCTGGCCGCCGCCAGACTCACAGTAACACACACACACACACACACACACACACACACACACACACACACACGGCGGTGAACAGAGAACAGTGAACAAGGCTTTGGGAACATATCTTACTTTAACTTATTTTTGTTTCCGTTGTTACAATCGTTGTTGTTTTTGTTTTTACTATAATAATTGTAGTTATTTCCTATAATACTATCATCATTACTGTTATTGTTATTATCTTTTCTATTTTTTTATAATTCTTATGATAATAATAATAATAATAATAATAATAATAATAATAATAATAATAATAATAATAATAGTAACAGCAATTTTATTATAACAATAATGCTGAAAATAATGTTTATTATTATTGTTATTATTTTTTTTTTATTATTATTATTATTATTATTATTATTATTATTATTATTATTATTATTATTATTATTATTATTATTGTTATTATTTTTATTTTTATTGTCGTTGTTGTTGTTCTTGTTGTTGTCGTCTTTGATGTTTTATTGTTGCTGTCGAGGTTGTTGATCTGTCTTCCGTGTTGCTGCAGCTGTTCTCGTCTGGTTATTATTATTTTTCTTCACTTTTTGCAGTTTGATATCCGTTTCTCAATAGTTTAATGATATAAAAAAATTATGCTGATAGTTATTATCATTATATTTTTATCATTGCATTATATTATTATAATAATGATATATATTATAGTTTTCTATTTATTATCGTTATCTTAAAGTATCACCGGCAACAATGATATTTTTTTTCATTTTAATCGTTATATATTACCAGTGTTTAGCATCAGCAGCAACAACAGCAGCAGCAGCAGTAGTAATAGTAGTAGTAGCTAGTAGTAGCAGTAGTGGTAGTGGAATAGTAACAGTAGTAGTAGTAGAGGTAGTAGTAGTAGTAGTAGTAGTAGTAGTAGTAGTAGTAGTAGTAGTAGTAGTAGTAGTAGTAGTAGTAGTAGTAGTAGTAGTAGTAGTAGTAGTAGTAGTAGTAGTAGTAGTAGTAGTAGTAGTAGTAGTAGTAGTAGTAGAAGTAGTAGTAGTAGTAGTAGTAGTAGTAGTAGTAGTAATAGTAGGAGTAGTAAACAAAAATCGTAGAGGCAGCAATAACAGTTGTATAATAATGTGATGGCCATTCTCGTGCCTGCCAGCCCCGCCGTCCTCCGCGTCCTCGTCACCGCCGTGTCAGCGCCGTAATGAGGACGGCGAGGTATTTTGGAAAAGAAATGCGATGCCCTCCCCGCGGCGCCCCTCGCCAGTGACGCAGCCCGGGGCGCGGCCAAGGGGCGGCTATTCTCTGGGGGGCACGGCGCTGTGTGTGTGTGTGTGTGTGTGTGTAATGGCAGACATATTCCGTTCAGTTCATTCCCATCTCCGCCCCGACACACACACACACACACACACACACATGGAGGAAGAGCATCGTGGCTTGTTATAATGTGTCCTGTCTTTTCTCGTGTCTCGGGAGCTTCGCTGAACACACTGAGAAAAAAATACTGCAGAAAAACTAGAATTGAATATTTTTAGCGCAACTGTGCGTTTAACCAATGTTGTAATTGCGTGTTCCGAGGTTGTTAGCGTTTAAGATAAGTCGCACAGAGAGACCGAATCCACGCTCAGACCACGGCGGCGACTGATAGGACAAGCCGCCGCATCGGAGTCCTGGGATCTTATCTCATTACCAGGAATAATTACACTTAATGAGGTGCTCTGAGCGTGGCTGGCGTGGCGCAGTGAGGCGGGCCACGGAGGCAGCGGCTCGGGGATGCAAACGGATACTGACTTGCGGCCATTCGCCCTGCACTGAACATCCTCGCAAAGCGTGGAAGTGATGTTGATATTGTAGAAGCATCTCTTAGAGTCGTATCCTCAAACATTTCTGGACCTACACATCAATATTTGATAAGGCTTTCGTAGAGGTTGTGTTTGTATTTTCATTTGTAGTTTTATGAGCTGTGTGATAGTCTGACAAGGCTTCTGCATCATAAATGTGAAAAATACTCATGAGAACCCGGTTAGTCATGTTTGGGGCTTTCGAATTAGTAGTTGTGAAAGCCTAAAACGTTTGATGATATTGGCCTTAGACTCACGCCGCCTTCAGCCCTGATTGAGTGACTCGTGGCCACTCAGCACTCTGCCTCCTCTATAAACTATGATATTGATGCAGATAATGTATAAAAATATCTTTGAACTCACACTTCATCATTTACACTCTTAACTCATCGGCGCAAGGGAGTGAAGAAAGTGTTTTCGGTTTAAACTTCATGATTCGCGCTCAACTGTAGTCCCGATTGTGACTTTGATTCCTGGCCACTCAGCACTCGGCAAACTTCTTATACACACCAAGGAAGGCGAAGATCCGATTTTGG
>NC_066529.1:17408990-17418990 GCF_024679095.1 Eriocheir sinensis
CATCCGCCGGACCTGTCAACCCGCCGCTAACTTAGAGACTCAAATAAAAGGGTCGAATACAACACCTATGACGCCGATGGAAACGCGTTCTTCTTCTTGAATGCAAAAGGTCGAACAGGAAGAAGGAAACCGAGAGTGAGGAAATAAACATCCGCCTGACCTATCGACCCGCGCTTTGTGGTGTCCGTCTGAGGTTCGGGTTCTCCACGCCCATGAATAATAGAGCACCTGCAGCCTGCCCCGCCTTCCCCTCGCCTCGCCAGCCCCTGCAGCGCCTTCGGGAGGAGGAGGAGACAGCAATAAACAGTGAATCGCCCCCAGGATGGATTTACCGCCGCCTTCCTCGTTGCCGCTCCTTCCTTCCTTCCTTCGTCCCTCCATCATCCACCCCTGAACCCGCCGCCTCCTAAAGATGATGGGAAACTTGAGGAATTGAGTTGCAGCGACGAGGATTCCATGACGAGGACTCTGAAGGTGGTGACGGCGCTGCAGGACCTTGGACAAGATCTAAAATACAGTACAGTGCCTCGCAGGACACCCCGGCGAGCCTCTCTCACACCTTGGATATTTCCGTCTACTATATCTAAACGTTGTCAGGCTCACACACACACACACACACACACACACACACACACACACACACACACATACACGCGTGGATCTTTTTTTTATTAGTTGATCCGACAGTTCCAAAGTTATTTTCGGATTCATATTGTTTAAGAATATTTAGAAGCAATTTTTTTTTTTCGCCTCCTCGCATGTTTGAAATGGAGCGACTTGGTGCCAACAGTTTGCTCTGACGATAAGACGGAGTTTTTTTTTCCTAACATTTTCGAAATTAAAGTCAACAGCAAAAGGGCAGATAAAGGAGTGATCGTGAGTATGTGTGTGTGTGTGTGTGTGTGTGTGTGTGCGTGTGTGTGTGCGCGTGTGTGTGTGTGTGTCCGTCCTCTAGATGGTATTTTCCACCAATAACCTGGGTTGTCTATAGCAATACTATACACCCCACCACTTACACCACCACCGCCGCCGCCGCCGCCGCCGCCACACACCCACCAGCGGCTGTACAGTTTTTCAGAATTACGAGAGCAGCGCGTCAGCCATTACCGTTACTCTGGACGTAAGCCGGTTTGGGTTATAGATTCACGCTCGCACACTGCTCTGTCGGCGGCGGCGGCGGCGGCAATGGTAGCGGCGGCGGCGGCGGTGCGGGAGGCGACAGGTTGTATATTTGTCGCGTGTGTGTTGCCCGCGGCTGATGAATTGGCCGGCGAAGGGCAATACCATTTGTCGGGCGGGTCGTAACATTAGCGAGCGGCACGACTTTACATTGCATGCATTTTTGTGGACGCACTTGTACCTCTTGATGGATAGCGGCGGCGGCGGTGGCGACGGCGGCAGCGGCGGGGGTGGGCGCGACGTGAAGTGAGGTGAGAGGCAAGGCAGGTCGGGCCGGGGCGGGACTGAGCTCTACGGGCCGCTGCTGCTGTGCCGTCTGGATCTTATTAATTTGTTTAGTTTTTTTTTTTCCTTCTTGCAATCTTTGCTTTACTTTTTTACTGTAAAGTTGGCAGCTCAAGGGCAAACAAAAAAAAAAAGTGAGAAAAAAGAGCCCGCTAATCACTGCCCCCATAAGAGAATGTGAAGATGAGTGGCCAAAAGAGAGGTCAATTTCGAGAGGAGAGTTGTCTCGTTACTCTCCTCTTCTTATCAATATCTGAATTTCTGTTAATCTTTCAAAGCATGTCGAACTATTTTTTTTTTAACATAAGTATATATCTTTAATATTTGTTTAATATTTTTTTACGTAAGTGCAATATTTTTGGGGGTAACTCTCCGACTAGTACCTTTTATTATTTTCGTCACCATCACCATCACCATCATCATCACCACCACCGACGCCGCCGCTGCCGCCGCCGCCGATGTCGCACCGCCGCCTCCTTCATCACTACACCCCATCATCACAATCATTTCCATCCCCAACCATTGTAGCTACACCATCATTTCTGGAGGGAGTAGAACACCATCACCGTCGCCGTCATCACCATCATCACTCTTGTCATCGCCTAACTATGATCATCGCCACCACCGTCACCACCACCTCCGTCACCACACACACAACACTCCACCATCAATGTTCATCACTCGTCAATACATCGTGTAATAATAAACTACATGAACACGCGTATCGCACACCACACCAAATAAAAAAATAACACGATATTTTTTTTCAGCGCTCTCTAATTTTGCTGTATAACACGGAATTTTTGCAAACTCCACAACATTGTTTAGAACGTTCCTGCCTGTGAGTTTGGAGCGCCGCGGCATTGTGTCCTGCCTGCGGTGTGGTGGTGGTGGTGGCGGTGGTAGTTGTGGTGGTGGGAGAGGTGTTTTGTAAAGCGTCTTTGTTGTAGCTTGTGATTGTGGTTGATACACCTCTCTCCAAAGAACTAACAATTTTAACAGTATAATAATAAAAGAATAAAAATGTAGTAGCAGTAGTTATAGTAGTAACCATAGTAGTAGTAGTAGTAGAAGTAGTAGAAATAGTAGTAGTAGAAGTAGTAGCAGTAGTAGTAGTAGTAGTAGTAACGATAGTAGTATTAGTAACAGTTGTTGTAGTATTTGTAATGGGAGAAATAATTTAAAGAAATCATAAATGTAGTAATAATAACGGTAATAATGTTGATGATAATGATAGTAATACAATAATGATAATCATTAATAGTAATAGTAATAATAATGATAATGATAATAATAATAATAATAATAATAATAATAATAATAATAATAATAATAATAATAATAATAATGATAACAATAATGATAATAATAAAATGATCGAGCACAGCCGCACAAGACCTAGGACTCGGCGAGTTAGTGATTCTTGCAGCCCGTGCATGAGCCCCGCCGCCGAGGCGCTGCAGCGGCTGTGCTCGGGGCGTCTTAGGTGCCGTCAGCTAGAAAGGGATTGAATGTCCATGTGAGCGTCTGCCCGTGCTGGGGTCCAAGAAGACTCGAGGTAGTGACAGGCATCGGGTTACGGCTGTGTGTAGTCTTCTCCCTGCTGCCTCTCTGGGCGTCACTGACTTTGTTGGATGTTATTATGTGGTTCAGTCACTTTCAAGCACTTATCGTGTAAGCTCTTTGTAATTTTCAGATGCTTTTTTTTCCTACTGAAAATATGTCGCATTTCTCTGCACAATGTTATCGTATCACAAACAGCGTTATCTTGAGCCCTTCATCTCCCACTCCCTCTCCAGAAGTCAAGGGCAAAGATTACATTTCAAGCTGCAACGTGCTAACACTCAGCGCCGCGCTCAAGGACGGATTGTTTCATTGTGTGGCTGCGGCACAGCGAGCTGCCGCCCCGAGGGAGCGGACACAGTCCCGGTGTGGCGACGCCGGCCACCACAGACACACAAACTCTCCTGCAGGTGCACCCGAGGCACGTCAGAGAAGACAAGTCCCTAACACTCGACAACAAAAACAGACGACGAGGAACACTTACCTTCCTTTGGTGAAATAAATAGTGTGAGCTGCGGCGTGCGGCGAGGGTGCCGGGGAGGTGGAGGGCAGCCAAGACGAACGGTGCGAGCTGAGGTCACACACACGGCCACGCGGTCACCGGGGTCACGGCACTACAGGCACTGTCCAGTCCGGCGTGCGGACAGTCACACATGGGCTCACCAACACAGCGCCCGCTGGCCACGCCACGCGGCTGCCCGACTACTAAACACGATTAAAAAAAAAGTTCCGTTTTTTTTCTATCTGTCGCGTAGGTGAAATATTCCAGCAGTTTGGGTGTTACTAGTGTAGCGGCGAGGGCGCGGGACGTACGGACTGCACTAGAGGGGCAGGAGGGCGGCGGAGGCAGGCCAGCCTTCACACATGAGTACACCAGGGTATTAACGCGGGATCAGAGCGGGGCAGGCGGCTCGGGAGAGTTGGTGATGCGTGGTGGACTAGTGAAGCGTACGTCGGGGACTAAGGTAGCCAGTCCCTGAAGCGTGTAGCAGCGGCGGCCGTGCTCGCTGGGTCGGCGCAGGGCCCGCGGCTCCTGCCCGCCGCGCCCCCACGCCCCTCCCACCCGCCTCGACTCCCTAATCTTCACCCTCGCTGTTGGCAACACCACCGCGCGCGCCTCCCTCGCCTTCTGCTCCTCGGCGTTGGCGGGATGACGGAATTCGTAGCTTCAGAATAACAGCTGAAGGCGGTGCAGGGCAGCCTCACCTGTAGCAGGGAATGCGGACACCTGCAAGGCCGGGATTAATTACACAAGAGAATATCGGGCATCCGCGCGGCGAGGCGGGGAGTGGCAGAGGGAAGGACGGAGCGGGAAGTGGAGGCGGCGGCGGGGGCGTGGCCTCCGCGGCGCCGCGCCCGCCCGATGACACGCCCACGTTAACACGAATAAATTTGGTCATAAAACTTTGAAAACTTGAGTCTGATGGTTGGCACCTTTTTACTATAAACGATAGAGTAATGACACAACTTTCTGGACAGTGATTCTTAATTTAATTACAGTGAGTGTGTTCTGGTTTTGTTTGCTGTAGTAGCCGCCGCCGCCGCCGCCAGGCTCGCCAGGCCTCCGTCCAGCCTCAGCTTCAGCTGCTACAGCTGTTCATGTAGGGTCTTCTTATAGCAAAATGTAAATTACTGTGTAAATACATGTTGTATAACTGTACTGCTACAACGAAGTAATTATACTTCAATGAAATTAATTTACTTATTGTTATGTAAAGTTTTAATGCCTAACGATCGGCTTGAGGGCCGCCGCGGCGTGAGGGTCGTGGCGGCCGTAATGAGCGGCGGCGGGGAGCTGCGAGGCCGATAATGCATGTTGAGGCGGCGGAGCGACGGCCGACACCCTCCTGACCCGCCAGGCACTGACTGGCTGCGACCTGCTCTCCGGGGCGGCGCTGGGCGGGGCCTCGGCCGCCCCCAGCGGTGATTGGAGCCCTGTCCTCCAGCCCGCGTGTGAGTGGCCGCGGCGGTGTCTGTCCCGCCCCTGGAGGAGCGTGGAAGTGGTGTTGTTGTCGGGAGGAAAGAAGGAGATGCGAGGTAATTCATGGGCAGTACTTGCTCCATAATACGCTTGGTGAAGATTCTATTAAATCATGGAGTCACAGCGGGCGTGAGGGGCGGCGGCGGCGGGGTGGGGGGAGGGGGAGAGTCATTAGTCCCCAGTCTGTCCACGCCGCCCCCCCCCCGCCCCGTCCCGCCCCTCCCTCTCTCACCTCGCCTCTCCGCCCGAGCGTCTAATTAAGCTCTTGACCGTAAATCGCTTCAGGGCTCTCAATATAGATGATTTAATTCATTTCATTAAGACCCAAACTAGGTACGTGATTTCGTGGGTCGCGTGGGGCGGGAGGGGGGGGGAGTCCGGGGGAGGCGCACGAGGCGGCGGCGGGAGGGGGAGTAGGCGGGCCCCTTCCTCCCTCCGCCCCCCTCACTTCGTCCCCCTCGCCTCAGTGCGCCCTACGCCCCGGAATCATATGATACTTGATGTTAAGTTGGGCCAAACCCGGTGAAATTGTATTACATGGCTGCTTGTGGGACGGCGGCGTGAGGTGCGCGGCATTAGGTCAGTTGTGGCGGCCGGTCGTGTTCTGTCTGGCCCTCCCCCTCCTCACCTCCTAACCCCTCTAGCCCTTCTTTTTACTTAGCATATCCCTGGTGCTATATTTCCACACCATTGCTACACACGTCACACAGCCGACACACCTATGACTCACCTTTTACACCCCTGGCTCCACACACCTGCCCCTAGTATACATCTGCAAACATCCCTTACACACACTTGCACACGACCTTACACCCACAACACTCACCCCCCCAACCCCCAATACTTCATCCCACACTATCCCTTGACACACTGTATATGATGCACATTTCGCCATCCTATCCGCTTCCAAACCCGTAACAGATTTTAGACATATAAATCTGTAACACACACACAAACACACACACACACACACACACACACACACACATCCCAGAAAGTCACACGTGCAGTCTTAGTTCAGAAATCCCTCTCGTATCACTCACAGAAACTCCACCGCGAAAAGGGGAAAAAAATTAAGAGGGGCAAAAAAAAATCCTCATCAGTGGAAAGCTTAATAGTGAAGAAGCATATTATTATTTTTTCCTTCGTGTGTGTGTGATATTTTTTTTTTATTTGTTGCTTTTCATGTAATTGTGCTTCCACTTGAGTATTCACATAGCACTGTAATGCTCCCTGATGCTCCTTGTTAAGCACCTCTCCCTCCTCCTAACACACACGCACGCACACACACACACACACACACACACACACACACACACACACACACACACACACACACACACACACACACATCAAACAGGTATCCATTAGCATGATGCCCTCGTCCACCTGTGCTCTTTGCTTACCTTTCTCTCTCTCTCTCTCTCTCTCTCTCTCTCTCTCTCTCTCTCTCTCTCTCTCTCTCTCTCTCTCTCTCTCTCTCTCTCTCTCTCTCTCTCTCTCTCTCTCTCTCTCTCTCCATTCCTCCTATTTCTCTCGCCTTCAGTTCCGCCCCCTCTCCTTCTCCCCCCCCTCGAGCCTCCGCGCCCCCCGCCTCCCCCCGCTGGCTAACACGGGCGAGAAAAGTCTAAGTTTACGTAGAGGCGTGGCGGCGTGAGACTCATTTACCCCACAAAGACGTAAGTGTGATCCTTATTGACCTTGCAACCTGACCCGACCCAAGCCGAGCCAAGCCGACCCTCTCCTCCTCCTCCTCCCCTTCCTTTACCCCGTCCCTCTCCCCCTCCCTGTTCCTCTCACTCCCTCCCTCCTCCTGTCTATTCAACGTATGCCTTTTCCTTCTCCCTCCTTATACTTCCCGTCTCCCGTTTTTGGTTTAACAGGAGTGAGTGATGGGTGGTGAGGGGAGAGAGGATGCAGGGGAGAGGAATGAGGAGAGATGAGATGCTGAGAGGATGATGATAAAGGGAGTGAAAGGTACAGACCAAGAGAAAACAACTTAATAAAACAGATGAAGCTCACGACGCCATGCTTCCACAAAGAGAATTAAAACAAGGATCCGAAAAAAAATGTCTACGAGAGGTTTGTTTTGATATTTCCTTCCTGTAAGAATCTAAGTCATGGAAGGTAGGAAATATAGACAAAGTTAGACCGTAGCAGTGAAAGGAATGAAAGAGTGGAGACACGGGTTAACTCCTGCATTAGAAAGTTGGACGGCATATAAGGAAGGGAAGGAGCGATTGTTGATGTTGTTGCTTTTGTTTTGGATGTTGCTTTTATTATAGTCATTGTTTTTGTTATAGTTGTTGTTGTTGTTGTTGTTGTTGTTGTTGTCGTCTCTTTTGGTGTACGTAGACACTATAAACTCCCTACTACTTTAACTACCATCACCACCACAACCACCACCCCTTCCACCTCACCCCCATCCACCACCACAACCACCACCCCTTCCACCTCACCCCCATCCACCACCAACACCGCCCCCCAACCCCCCACCACCAGCTTCACCGTGCTCACCATAACAACTACGAAGAAATTACGCGCCCGTCCCACCTGCCCCGCGGCCACGCTCGGGCTGCCTCACCTGAGCGTCGCCTCATTACCTGCCCCGCGTGTCAACAGACGGCGACACGCAGCCCCTGATGGCCTACAGAATATGTTTATTTGACGGCTAATAGCGCCTCCTCTTTCTCGCGCTCGTTCTCTTTCGTTCTCTCGTTCTCTTTCGCTCTCTCGTTCTCTTTCGATATCTCGTTCTCTTTCGTTCTCTTGTTCTCTTTCGTTCTCTCGTTCTCTTTCGCTCTCTCGTTCTCTTTCGTTCTCTCGTTCTCTTTCGTTCTCTCGTTCTCTTTCGCTCTCTCGTTCTCTTTCGTTCTCTCGTTCTCTTTCGTTCTCTCGTTCTCTTTCGTTCTCTCGTTCTCTTTCGTTCTCTCTCGTTCTCTTTCGTTCTCTTTCGTTCTCTCGTTTTCTTTCGTTCTCTCGTTCTCTTTCGTTCTCTCGTTCTCTTTCGTTCTCTCGTTCTCTTTCGTTGTCTCGTTCTCTTTCATTCTCTTTCGTTCTCTCGTTCTCTTTCGTTGTCTTGTTCTCTTTCGTTCTCTCGTTCTCTTCCGTTCTCTTGTTCTCTTTCGTTCTCTCGTTTTCTTTCGTTCTCTCGTTCTCTTTCGCTCTCTCGTTCTCTTTCGTTCTCTCGTTCTCTTTCGCTCTCTCGATCTCTTTCGTTGTCTCGTTCTCTTTCGTTCTCTTTCGTTCTTTCGTTCTCTTTCGTTTTCTTGTTCTCTTTCGTTCCCTCGTTCTCTTTCCTTCTCTCGTTCTCTTTCTCGCGCTCATTCTCTCTCTCTCTCTCTCTCTCTCTCTCTCTCTCTTTTTTCGTGACTATGTAACCTGTTTTCGAAGGATATTAGACTTTTTTCATATGTGTGTGTGTGTGTGTGTGTGTGTGTGTGTGTGTGTGTGTGTGTGTGTGTGTTGTCTACAAAATCTACACTGAGAAACACCAACATCTGCATACACTAATTTCAGTATTATATAAACTTCGCAATTTACACTCTCAGACACACATAGCAAAAAGAAAATCAGCAAAATTGTACACACCACATAGACTCCCTTCTTATAAGTCGTCCTCAGTTAGCAAAGTGACGGAGATTAGCACCGAGGCCAAGCGCAATTTGCCCTAAACTTTACTCACTTTACTATAGCGGTTCCCAAGCAGCAGCAGCACAGCCATTAAACACCAAGGAAAAAAAAATGTTCACACTACAATTCTCTTCCACCAACAGCACCTCTTCACCAACTCTATTCTCTTCCACCAACAGCACCTCTTCACCAACTCCATTCTCTTCCACCAACAGCACCTCTTCACCAACTCCATTCTCTTCCACCAACAGCACCTCTTCACCAACTCCATTCTCTTCCACCAACAGCACCTCTTCACCAACTCCATTCTCTTCCACCAACAGCACCTCTTCACCAACTCCATTCTCTTCCACCAACAGCACCTCTTCACCAACTCTATTCTCTTCCACCAACAGCACTTCTTCACCAACTCCATTCTCTTCCACTCTTCACCACCTCTATTCTCTTCCACCAACAGCACCTCTTCACCAACTCTCTTCCACCAACAGCACCTCTTCACCAACTCTCTTCCACCAACAGCACCTCTTCACCAACTCCATTCTCTTCCACCAACAGCACCTCTTCACCAACTCCATTCTCTTCCACCAACAGCACCTCTTCACCAACTCCATTCTCTTCCACCAACAGCACCTCTTCACCAACTCCATTCTCTTCCACCAACAGCACCTCTTCACCAACTCCATTCTCTTCCACCAACAGCACCTCTTCACCAACTCCATTCTCTTCCACCAACAGCACCTCTTCACCAACTCCATTCTCTTCCACCAACAGCACCTCTTCACCAACTCTATTCTCCTCCCACCAACAGCACCTCTTCACCAACTCCATTCTCTTCCACCAACAGCACCTCTTCACCAACTCTATTCTCCTCCCACCAACAGCACCTCTTCACCAACTCCATTCTCTTCCACCAACAGCACTTCTTCACCAACTCTATTCTCTTCCCACCAACAGCACCTCTTCACCAACTCTCTTCCACCAACAGCACCTCTTCACCAACTCTATTCTCTTCCACCAACAGCACCTCTTCACCAACTCTATTCTCTTCCACCAACAGCACCTCTTCACCAACTCTATTCTCTTCCACCAACAGCACCTCTTCACCAACTCTATTCTCTTCCACCAACAGCACCTCTTCACCAACTCTATTCTCTTCCACCAACAGCACCTCCTCACCAACTCCATTCTCTTCCACCAACAGCACCTCTTCACCAACTCCATTCTCCTCCACCAACAGCACCTCTTCACCAACTCCATTCTCTTCCACCAACAGCACCTCTTCACCAACTCCCCAATACGACTACAACCCCACGTAGCCGCAGACCTTATCAGCCCCATCACGCAAGAATCAGTAGCCAT